>NC_053041.3:252409890-252712921 GCF_002575655.3 Aegilops tauschii subsp. strangulata
GACCCATTTTGCATATGGGGAAATGAGATGTCCATGAATATTAGTCAAGTCAAGAAACTCAGAAAGATTGTTAAGATGAAGAAACTTGCGACGAATAACAGCAAGATCTTTGTTTGCACAATGAAGAAGACATCAGTCAACTATAGGATGGTACCAACTCTTTTACCTTGTTTTTACCCCTTGCGCCATTTCAAAATTTACAATAGCGATTTATGCATAGCTTTGTTTTCAGTACTTTTCAAAGCAGTTCACCGATGATTACCTCTCAAACTACCTGCATGGTCAAGAGGCGAGGAAGGTATTCATTCAACACCCACGGTACAATATTGAAGTCTTGCTGAAGAGGACGAAGGTTGGGCGGGCAATTATCCATAGCCACTGGCCTAAAGTTGCAAGGACATTCAACATCACTGAAGGCTCAATATTTGCCTTCCGCTTCTGCAGTTTCCCAGATGAGATTCATCTGTCTATTTACCATGTATGATGCTACTTTCCAAATGTTTTTGATGCTGCATGTGAAGCTTGGTGCTGCTGTGTAATGGCGTAACTGAGTGCCGAAGCTATCTGATGTAATTTGATTATGAAATTCTGGTTGCTTTTATACGGATATGAAATATCTGGCGTGTTTTATAAGAAATATCAGTTTGATTAGTACATGGATTATCAATAATAGGCTAATTACCCTGCTTATTGGGGTTTTCTATTGCAAACGGTTACTCAGACAGCACCGTGGGCGATGAACTCAAACAACCCGCACTGTTTCTAGAAAGTAGGCGTGTTCGATCAACTAACAATCACACACAGCTTACGACAGCGAACTGTTTGCGTTAGGCCACCTTGCACACACGTTTCCACACAAAGAACTGTGTGGGATGTACATACCTACGGAAATGATTTTCTGGGATTCACCGTGTGGGATGTACATACCTACGGAAGTGATTTCTCGGATTCACCGTGTGGGATGAACATACCTACGGAAATGATTTCTGGGATTCACCGTGTGGGATGTACATACCTACGGAAATGATTTCTGGGATTCACCGTGTGGGATTACATACCTACGGAAATGATTTCCGGGATTCACCGTGAGGGATGTACATATCTACGGAAATGATTGGGTTTCCATGCATCTCTCGATCGCACACGACCCCAGCCTGGGTCCCACGAGGGCCTATCCCCGACGATTTCTGGGTCATGTGGGAAGGACCCCCCTATCGCCCACACTCACTTGGCGACGGTTCCAAATGCTGTCGCGGAAAGGGGTTTTAAACCGTTTGTTTAGGACCGACGCGCACCAGTGGCACCCCTAAATCAAAACTGAAAAAGGCAATTAGACCCAGCGCTCCTTCTCCGCGGTAGACCACTACTCCCTCTGGATCGGGGTCACCCTCCTCCTCGCGTGCCTGTCGGCCTTCTCGCGCGCCTGGCCGGCCTCCTCGCGGCCACCCTTGCGGACGCCGGGCCCGGAGACGGGAAGGACACCATCGCTGTCGCCGCGCACCTCGACGCCAGCGTCACACTCCTGGACGCCTGCAACGCCATCGCCGCCCGCGTTGACCTCCTCTACCGGCGCTGCCTCCTCTCCCGCCTCGCGGTCCACCACATCTCGTTGTCGCCCCAGTCAGTGTCGTCACTCAGCTGCTCGCGCGCCGCGCTCAATGACCAAGACAGCCGCGGCGCAGGGGGCACTTCCTCCCCTGCCTTGCCAGCGCTCCTTCCATCCCGTTCGTCGACCTGCCCCGCGGCAGCCGCGGCCATCAGCTCTCCGCCGTCGTGCGCGTCGTCCTCGCCTTCAACGCCGTCTCCTCCCTCACCGCGACAGCCGCGACCACCATCCTCACAGGCGGGGTCGCGCTCAACGCCACCTTGCCCCTGGTCTCCGGCCTGCTCAAAATTGGGAACGAGATCGTCTCTCGTGGGTGTGTGGGGGTGTTTGGGGGGGGCACGACGGTGGCGGCCTGGGGAGGGAGGGGCGGCGCCGAGCTCGTCTCCCGGCTGCGGATGGAGCGAGGGCGTGGTTGGAGGGCCTGAGATGTAGTGGGGAGAATGTAGGAGGGCGTTTTCGCATTAAACGTAAACAATTATGCCACATAAGCAAAAAAACAAGCCCCATCTGTCATAAACTCTCTTAAACGACCCAAATCCATCGATCGGTGGTTTTTGCAAATCGATTTTGCAAGACGTGGTGTTTTCTGTAGAGAAACTGTATCCTAGTGTTTTTCGCAAACCTAGCCCTCAAAGTGGTGGTTTATGCAATTTACTCAAGAAAGATACCATGCCACCATGCATGCCCCACGAAATTTAGTTATCACAACATGCAACTACGCCAACCCAGCATGTCACTATGCATGAAGAAAACTCACATTAACATGCACCATGCATGCTACTCAGATTCAATACATATTCTACGAACATATAATAATAAATTTTCTATAGTTTAGTTTATATTTTCACATTGCTAATACAAAAACTAATTACAAACAACATCAGATCTACTGAGTCACCATAGGTAGGAAGCACACCAAGTGTTAGTCCATACAGGTCTTGTCCATTATCCCCAAACCTGCATAAATCAGATACACCAACTATGACACCCCCGGACTAACTGAAAAGATGTCCGGGTGAGTGGGTTCTTCAGATCTTCAACACTCTGATAAAGAACTTTTGATTCCCATTCATTAAGACTTATTCTGGTTTCATATCATAGTATAAATTGAAGCAAACAATATACTTTGAGTCGATCAGCAAAACATGGACCAATGAATGGCTACTTCACAAATAGAAGACTGTTTAACATGCCCACAACATATCCTCTATGGAGATATTAAAAAAAGAAGCAAAAAGAGATCGCATCTATTAGATGCCAGCCTACGTCCATTGTTGTCCATTAAGTACAATTGTTCTTTTTTCAATGGAAAATGTGCTAGTTTTTGGAATAGAGGTTGCTAGATGATACATTGGTTGAAAAGATAAGCAAGAAAAAACATGTGTTAAATAATTGTACTTCTCACAGAACTGATGAAAGAAGCCTCTCCCAATTGGAAAATATTTCTTGTCGAATTTCTCATTAGGATTGTAAAGCATAACCTGCAATGGTATATATGAGATTAATTTAGGAGGACCCAACATCACTACTAATCATAGGTGAATGCATCAAATACTTGATAGGCATGCAACCAAAAGTAATGATAGATATACACATTGTAAATAAAAAATATGTCGCTCCAGCTATCCCCATAGAACTTACCTATATTTTTTAAATGGGGAGAACATACATACAAAATAGTTCCATCAACCTTATCTTGAGACAAGGCTTATGTACAAACAATTATAAACAATTACACGTGCCATAAACATCCGTATGATTGAACATGAAATCAATATTTTGCCCAAACCATGTACATCCATAAGCCTACATAGCAAAGATGTGGAAAGCAACTATGGTAATTATAATTTCGTTGGATCTATAACAATCCCTTGCCTACAAACATGGAGAGAAATACAGTCCATGAAAGTGTAGTCATCACGGCTGAATCTGTAACAATGGCTGCCTGTAAACAACACTAAGAGAAGTAAAATTCCACAGAAGTGTATTTATCCAAATAGCAGATCAAGATGAGCCATAGTACTGGCTCATGTATCATCATAAATCCTATTATTATTCACCGTGTAGATTGGGGGGAGATGAACATGCGTCCCGCAGTGTCAAATTGTTGGAAAAACAAAAACCAATCTGTAATTGTGTCAATTAGGAGTGAACGAAAAAAAACTGACCGCTTCCTCCTAGTAAATCCAAACAACTTCGATGCAAACAATTGAATCTCCCTCGTGTGTGAAGTCGCCTCGAATCCTCGATGCGAGGTTTCCTTGCGCATCACCTCGTAGATCTGGAGGAGGCAAAGCATGTGCCTTGCCGGTGCTTGTAGTGGAGCGCGGGGGAGGTAGCGGTATGGCACAGCAGGAGAAGCAGAGGGGGATGGGGAGGGCCAGAGGAGAAGTAGAGAGATGTGTCGAGGGAATGGGAGGAGACGGGCTGGTGGCGAGAGGTGGGGGACGGGCGATGAGATAATAGATCCATTCGGGAGATGGAAACGGAAAGCAAAGTTGATTGGGCTTCTTTCTTCCGTTTGTACCATTGGGCTTCGGTCGCTGTCTAGGAAAAAGGAGCGACACACCACGTCTAAATGTCAATAAAAATTGGTTCAAAAGAAAGAATAATTGCTGATGTGGCAGACTGCTGAGGTGGATAGGCTGCATGTCAAGATAAATGAAGTGGTGGGGGTGAACTTCTTAGGTATATAGGATTTGCATTTGAATACAAAATGCACAAGATGGGATCACCACTTTCACTATATCTATAAAAACACTAGACAGGCTCAAGGAATTAACAAGATCCACAAGTGGTACAGAATACAATGGGAGTTGACACAATCCTAGGCAAGAGATAAGGCAAATGAAAGCAAAGGCCAATGTAAAGATGATCAACAATTTCTACCACATAAATGATTACCAATTGTCAAGAGACAAGAAGTATTTGGAAATAAATCCTGGTGGTAGATTTCAAAGATATCCATCATCATCTTCACACCAAACACAAAAGCAAATTGCAACTTGTAGAGCTAACATGCCACCTAGGAACAAGATAATTTACAATATCAATTCTAGGTGACAATATCTCAAATGTACACATTTTCTAGGCTTGTAATTTGCACATAGCACATTACCCCCCGTAATGTGATACCAAAGGAAACTTCACAAGAGGCTATAAGAATCCAACAAGAGATAATTAATGGACCATTTAGAATTTGAATTTCTCATGAGAAGACATACCACATAGAGACTAGATAATATTGTAATATCAATACTAGGTGGTATTCCTCATGTACACACATTTATAGGATTGTGAAGTGCACAAAGCACATCACTCCCCCAAAATGGGATGTCCCATTAATCTCTCACAAGAGCCAACTAAGATACAAACATGATGAAAAAAAGGCTCAACACAATACTCAAATGTACATGATGTGCAAATCAACAAGCAAATTGGAAGCACAACATATACACACACATGCAAGGTACAAAACCAAAACATGCAAAGGGGCAAGTAACTTTCAATGTAAACAATTTAAGTACAAGTTACTGCAAGGAGGCACATTGGATATAAGATAGAAACTTGATAACTCAATTGACTTGGCTTGAGACAATAAGAATGATGAAGTCCCCTTAATTCTTCGTAATGTAGCCAAGTCTCCAATGACCTCCAACAACACCTATTGATCAAGTTTGAACTAGTTGGTCCCCAACCAAGTTGGGTCCTAGGAGGTTAGTCACAATAGGCTTGGCTACCCAAATGGTTCTTTTATTGACACCACTTTGAGTACCAACAAATTTGGCAAACACATTGCCAACCTTATCCTTCCCAAGAGAATAGACATCATCAATTAGAATAGGGTTGGATAAGGTACCATTCGTGCATGAAGGAGCGACGTGACCTTTCTTACGACATAGGTAGCAACGTCTACTCTTCACTTTCTTCTCACTTGATTTCTCAACTTGAGAAGCATTAGCTTGAGTCTTCTTGGGAAGAGGCCTTTCTTTAACTTGAGGTTGAGCATGAGAGTGACCTTGTGGCTGTTTCCCTTGTTGCTTGTCACTAATGGGCTTCTTCTTCAGTGGGCAAGATCTAACATGATGCCCTTGAATTTTGCACTTGAAGCAAACAATCTTGGCCGAATTCTTGACTTATTTTTGGCCCTTATTCTTGTTGCTCTTGGACTTCTTCTTCTTATTGGAGTTGAATCCAAGTCCACCTTTGTCATTGGGAGATTTCTGCACACTCAAGATATTGTTGAGTGTGGACTTCCCTTCATGACTGTTTTCCAAGTCTTTCTTCAAGGAAGTGACTTGGGCCTTGAGTTCTTTGATTTCCTCTACATGGTTAGTGTCAACACAAGTACTAGAGGAATTATAAGCTTCATCGTTAGGGCAACAAGGCAAGGAAAACAATTCATCACAAGATGTACCAATGTTATGCATAGATGAATTATGAGGACTAGCACATGAGAATATAGCATTTTGATTAGGAATGGTGCTAGTATCCACATGAGGCTCACCAGGTGTTACATTAGCAATCATAGCCTCATGAGCTATTTTTAGCACATTATGGGATACAAGAAGATCATCATGAGAGCTAGAAAGCTTTTCACGACTTTCTTCCAATTTCCAATAATTGCTAGATAGCAACTCAAGTTGAGCCTTTAGCTCAACATTCTCCTTTAATATGGATGCTTCACAAGAAATAGAGTTAGTAGCACAAGCATCATCATTAACAACAGGAGGAGAAGGCAACTTGGCAAGCTCTTTTAAATATGAAGCTTCAAGTTGAGCATGAGACTCGGTGAGTTTGATGAGCTCACCCTTGATGACCCTTGAGCCATTTTTAGGTGCTCAAAATCCTCAAGGAGTTTAGCATGCGCAACTTCAAGCTTCTCATTTTTAGTTTCAAAATCATTGGCCACCTCAAGAGCTATATCATGAGATTCCTTCACTCTAGATAATTCTAGAGCAAAAGTCCCCAAGAGATTCCTTGGTGGTTTGTTCAAGTTCAAGAGCTTGGGAGAGGTCCGCAATCTCATAAGCGTAATCACACTCTTGACCTTCCATTTTCTCAATGGTGACCTCATGCTCCTCGAGATGAGATTCCAACTCCTCAATATATTTCTTGCCCTCAATGGCAATGGACATGATTTCCATGAAGTTGGAACGAGCAATTTTATTTTTATGAAGAGCTTTAAAAACCATTTCCCCCTTAATTTTTAAGGAGGCAATATTATCATTCTCTTCATCATTATCAACATCATCATCATTCTTATCATCATCACAAGATATATTGGGATTCAAAGTGGGAGATACCTTTGAAGCCTTAGCCATAAGGCAAAATGCAATATATGATGATGTAGGATCCCTTGAAGCACCATTCAATACCACATCTTGTTCCATGGGGTGTTGTGTTTCCTCTACATTGTTAGCACAACAATTCGAGGAAATAGATGCATTTCTATCATGGCAACAAGACATAGCAATCATATCATCATGAGATTTAGTCAAGCAATTTGTACATGATACGCACGGACTATCAACACAAGCATGTGAGATATTTGGAGTGCTCAAAGTGCTAAAGTCCAAAGATGAAGCATTGCAATAAGAAAGTGATGAAGGATTATCAACAATAAGCCCACTATCATCATTGCAATGAACACCACTACTCACCATGTCGTTACCTTGTGGCAAACCACATGTAGGTGAAGTAGAAGAAGTTGAGAAGGCAACATGGCCGGAGGTGGAGGGAGAACAATCATCCCAACAAAACTTGGACGCACCAAATTTATCTTGAAACTTTGTCCACAACTCATGAGCATCCCGAAACGGCATGAGTTGAAATATAACTACATTGCTAAAAGCATCGAAAAGCGCATTAGAAGCTTGAGCATTTAGATAAGAGTTTTTCTCATCCTCTAAAGATAATCTTTGGGGATCTTTTGGAGGAGAAAAACCCATATCTACAATTCGCTCTAAATTTGGGTCCATGACCCTAAAGAGATTAAGCATGCGAATTACCCAAACATCAAAATTTGTGCCATCGAAACTAAGAGTGTCAGAGAATCCTAATCCCCTAGTCGACATCTTTACTCTCTAGGCGGTTAAGCCTAACAAAGAGAGACGAGGCTCTGATACTAATTGAAAGATTGAGGATGTCGCCTAGAGGGGGGGGGGTGAATAGGCGCTTTAAAATAATTACGGTTTAGGCTTGAACAAATGCAGAATAAACCTTAGCGATTAATTTGTCAAGCACAAAACCTAAAACAACTAGGCTCACGTACGTGCACCAACAACTTATGCTAAGCAAGATAAACAACTATGTGATAGCAAGATATATAACATGAAACACTATGACTATCACAAAGTAAAGTGCATAAGTAAAGGGCTCGGGTAAGAGATAACCGAGGCACGTGGAGACGACGATGTATCCCGAAGTTCACACCCTTGCGGATGCTAATCTTTGTTTGGAGCGGTGTGGAGGGACAATGCTCCCCAAGAAGCCACTAGGGACAACGTAATCTCCTCACGCCCTCGCACAATGCAAGATGTCGTGATTCCACTGAGGGACACTTGAGGGCGGTCACCGAACCCGTACAAATGGCAACCCTTGGGGGCGGTCACCGGAACCCGTCAAATTGCTCGGGGTGATCTCCACAACCTAATTGGAGACCCCGAAGCTTGCCCGAAGCTTTACACCACAATGATTGAGCTCTGAACAACACCAACCGTCTAGGGCGCGCAAGCACCCAAGAGGAACAAGCTCTAGGGTACCAAGCACCCAAGAGTAATAAGCTTCTCAACTTGAAACTTCCACGTATCACCGTGGAGAACTCAAACCGATGCACCAAATGCAATGGCAAGGGCACACGGAGTGCCCAAGTCCTTCTCTCCCAAATCCCACTAAAGCAACTAATGCTAGGGAGGAAAATAAGAGGAAGAACGAAGAAGAGAACACAAAGAACTCCAAGATCTAGATGCAAAGGGTTTCCCTCACATAGAGCAGAAAGTGATTGATGGAAACATAGATCTAGATCTCCTCTCTCTTTTCCCTCAAAAAATAGCATTAATCCATGGAGGGATGGAGAGATAGCAAGCTCAAATAAGGTCAACAATGGGGGCAAATGCGAGCTCAAAGGATAAGGTCCATTGGGGAAGAAGGCCCCCTTAAATAGGCACCCCCGAATCCAACCGTTATGCCCACTGGCCGTGCACAAGTGGTACTATTGCTTGGAGGAGCGGTACTTCCGCTTAGCATGGCCAAAACAGCCCAACGAGGCAGAAAACACGAATAGTAGATCTGCCAAAGAGGTAGTACTGCTCTGGGGAGCGGTACTACCGCTCTAGTACCGCTTAGGGAAAACAGGCAACAGAAACATGCACAACCATTGAAACACAAGAGGTACTACCGCTCGGAGGTGCAGTACTACCGCTTGAGCGGTACTACCGCTCTACTACCACTTAGAGAAAACAGGCAACAGAAACATGCACAAAAGACTTAACCCAAACGGTAGTGGCAGCGGTAGTCCACAATGGAAGTACCGCAAGCGGTACTACCGTGGTACTAAGCGATACTACCGCTTGGGTGCTGCAAAATAGCCCAAGCAAAACAGAAGAAACATGTTGGACCAAAACAGTCATAACATTTGCATATGAGCTTCGAATTGAGCAAACTCAAGCTTGTTGGATAGAAGAGCCAGGGGAGGTATGCCAAGATATAGAAGAGAGAAACGTCCAACAGAGAAGAACCGACATAACCTCCAACATCGAAAACATCATAGAAGAAGCATGAGAACTATGTTTTCGAAGAACTCAAGCTTGTCATGAAAATGACCATAAGCTCTAAAACTCACCAAGAGAAATACCAAACAAAACCAAGAAAGATGATGCAAGGATGCAATGGTTTGAGCTCTCTACAAACGATGCGATCAAGCTACTCATCGCAAGCCCCCCTTAATAGTACGACAATTGATCCTATAACCCGGTCTCCCAACTACCACCGTGAGACCGGTAAAATAGTGAACCTATCAAGGGCAAACCTTTGCCTTGCACATAGTCCACTTGAGCTAGATGATGATGATATTGACTCCCTCAAGTTGGACCACCTTTCTTGATTGTGTTGGCTCGATGAAGACTAGCTAGTTGATTGCTCCCCCATACTCCACTATGGGTGAGCCACTCTTTGGCACATCTTCACAAGTTCATTGACACCACAATGGACGGCAAGCTTCAAGCACTTGATCTCTTTGTGATTCTCCACTTGACCTTGCACACCACAATCTTGATGACGATCACCACTTGATGTCATCCTCTCCATGGGTTGTATTATATCTTCCTCTTGACGCAAGCCTATGGAAACATACCTAACCCCACATAGAACTCTCACATAGACCATGGGTTAGTACACAAAGCATAATGGAAAATGCTTACCATACCATGGGATCACTTGACCCCTCTCGGTACATCTTCTATGCTTTGTGTGTTGATCAACTTGAATCATTCTCTGTACTTAGTCTTGATCAACCTTGAATCTTTCCAACTCTCTTCATTTGGATGATGTCTTGAAGGTAAACATGAATGATCACACAATCTTCTTCTTCAAGACATGCTTGCAATAAGCTCAACACTCACATGACCAATCTTTGGATAATTCCTTAATAGCACCTTGGTCAACTCATAAACTCCTTGAAACCAACACATGGACTTCAAGAAATTCCTGTGGACAAATCCTTCAAATATAACTCAATGCAACCATTAGTCCATAGAGAATGTCATCAATTACCAAAACCACACATGGGGGCACCACATGTTCTTTCACTTCTTCAACTGGGTAGCAGAGTCGACAGTAAGGGCGTCCAGGGCAGCCTTGTGCTTGTCCTCCAGTTCCTTAGTGTGCTGTTGAACAAGGGCCTCCAGAGCATCATCCTTGGCGCGGAGAGTGTGGCTTCGAGGTTTTCCTCCCGGAGGGTGATGCTCTGCTCCCTGGCATCTAGAAGCGCTTTGCGCTCCTCCAAACACGCCTCCCGAGCAATGACATCCTCCCTCACCATTGAGATTGTCTCTTGCTGCCTCAAAAGGACCCGGAACTTCTTGCCATGCTAGTCGCGCAATTCGACACCTTTCTCATTCAGCTTCTGGTCCACCTTGTTGGCGGACTGGCACCGCTCCTTCAGATCCTACCACTTCTGGCTGTGCCGCTCCCGCATCTCTTTGAGGCCGGCCGCCACGGACTCCATGAAGGACATGTCCATGGCGATGGTGATGGAGTCGTCCACCTCTTCGACTCCTTGGTACAACGACGCAGTATGCGCTGAAGCTCTTCATCGAGTTTTGTGTTTGTCACCTTTGACGAGCCAGGGGCTCCAAGTCCAGGCTGTGCAAGCACTGGCGCCAAGTTGCTCGAAGATGGTGGCGGGACTTCCATTGAGGTGCCAAATGAGGGGAGGGGGCCCATGGTTTGGAGGGGTATCTTCTCCTCAACCACGACCCCTGATCCAGACGTGCTGTCGGGGATTCCCTCAGACTCCTTTAGGAGCCCCAGAGCGCCCCCAGCAACATGTTCCTACCCCTCCATGGTAGCGATCTTGGCGGCCTCGTCCGCGACATCCTTCCCTATGTTGGCCACCTCCTCTAGCAGATCCGGCTCCTCACTCGAGAGGACTGCAAGCAGGCTCAGTAATCAATAACGGAAGGACAGAGTTGCTGGCAAAACAGGAGAGCAAACGAGATGGTAAGAGAGAGAGGAGAACAGATAATACTCAGAGGAGTCTGCCGGGTAGAAGCGTCAGCTTCTCCGGCAACGTTAGTTGTCGGGGCAAGGCCGGGCTCTTTCACGGGGACCCTTGGCGGGGATCCATCGACTCTATCAACGAGCGGAGTGGGCCCCTCCTGGAGAGGCTCATCTTGAGTGGTCCCCTCTCCTCCTTTGACCTCAACGAAGGGGAGCTCTTCACCACCATCCCCGGCAGAAGGAATCTCCTCTGCACTTTCGGGCCGGGGGCTGAGCTGGGGGCTTGGTGCCGGAACGCTCGTGCTACTCCTTGTCGGGCACATTCCTTCCACCGTCGTTGGTGGCTCCATGCGTTTGAGCCACCTGGCCTGGTGGATGAGGGTCTCCGTCTCCTCCTCCTCCTCCCTGTCGGCAACAAACAAGTAAGACCAGTCAGCAAAATGCAGGCGAGGCATACTGAAGATAATACAAGAGAAGGAGGAAGCGGTCTCCCTTACTCTTCATCCATAAGCATGGAGTTTAGCTCAAATTCCATGTGAGGCGTAGGGGCCCTGCTCCTCTTTTGGGGCGGGGGAGTGGAGCTCTCCGGCAGCTTCGTCTCCTGCCGGGACGTAATGTTCTTCGACGAAGACGAGCTCTGCGAAGAGCTCGAGCTCAATCGGGCGCTGGGGACGTTTTCCATGGCTGCTGGCTATTCGGCGGGAGGAACCTTGGCCCCGGATACCCGAGGGGAATGCCGACGCATGGCTTCAGGGATACTGCTCTTGGAGATAGCCTCCTTCGCCTTCTTGGCAGCCGACACAGGATCGGAGACTGCCGCTCCTCGATTAGCAGCCCGCTTGCGAGGGCGTGGGTCCAAGACTGGCTCAGGAGCCTGAGGGCCTGCCGCGAGCCACTCCTCCGCGGGCTCCTCCGCCTCCGCAACCTGTTCTCCATCTTGGGCCTCCGTCACCGCGGTGTATAGAGCCTCCATCCCGGAAGGATCGTCCCCGGCAGGTTTGTCCTCAGCACCCTTTCCCCTGGTAGGATTATCCCCGGCAACCCCTTCCGAGGCCCGCGCCTCGCCTTTGCCGCGGGATGAGCCTTCCTCCTCAGTCTTTTCCCTTCTTGCCGCCGCTTTCTTGGCCTTCGCCATCGCCGCGGCCCTCAGTGCTTGGTCCTCCTCCAACCGCTTCTTGATGTATGCCGCCTCCACCTTGGAGGTGCGTTTGTACACTTTGGTCTCAACCCTCGAGGCCCGCTCCACCAGGGTGGAAGCCCATTCAAGCTCTTCGTCGAGCGTGGGCAATCGCTAAACGCTCGCAACTCCATGAGTGTTACAATCTGGCATCCACTTTAGAATCTGATCCCTGGCGAGTTGATGTTCAGTGGGATGATGTTCGCTGGCAGTTTGAACAACCCAGGGCAGCCGAACAATTGATCGCACAACCGAGCATGGCCATATACCGACATGTTATTGGCCAGGCCAGGGAGCAATGTCATCCTGTCTATAGCATCTCCGTACTCCTAGGCAAATCTATCCCACTGCTTTAGCGGCGCAATCCGATGAAGGAGGAAGTCGGCCCCTACATGCTCGATAGTTAGCCCGGCAGCTTTCAGACGGCCGGTCCTGTTTATTGCCGGGCGGAGCCTGTCCTCGGTAAGGCTGAACGCTCTCCAATAATCGTTGCGCTCGAGGCATTCTGTCCATGCCTGGCAAAACTCTGGAGTATCCTCATCCTGAATCCAACACCAATCTCCTCTCCACTCCTCCCATCTGTTGCACTGTTGGCCGGGGATGTAATCCCAGTTCTCCCTTGGCACTACCCGTGGCATCCAACTTATGTTTCCGGAGCGGTGGTTCTTGTTTTCCACCCTCGGAACGAAGTAGTGCCTAAACAGATCAACGTTGGGGGCAACCCCAACAAAATTCTCGCACAAGTGGGCAAAGATTGCCATGCACACCATTGCATTTGGTGTGAAATCCAAGAGATGGAATCCATAGATTGCCATCATCGCCTCAAAGAAATCTAAGAAGGGAGGGCAGAGACGACAGATGAAATATGCACAGAAAAATTTGTATGAATTTGGCAGGTCCTCCTCTCCCTCCGCCAGAACCTTGGGAGCGCCATGCCCCTTTGGGACCTCCCTCCCCCACAAGTAGCCATACCTCGCCTGCAGCATGTTTCCGTCGAGGTTCGATGGAAAGAAGACGACATCTCCTTTTTGCTTCCTGTCCAGCTCAGTCGCCCTCTTACTCCCCTCGACGGCCTCCGCCTTCACAGCGGTCGTCCGCTGCCCCCTGGCAACAGTTTTCTTCCCCATATCCCCTCAGATACGGTGGGAGAGCAGAAAGGAAATCAGAAGGGGATCGGCGACGAATGTGGGCGAAGGGAGCGGGTGGTTGCTCGGCTTGCGGAGGAAGATGATGGGGAGGTGAGGCAGACGATGAATGAGCAGTACCTTTCCGCGTTTTCCCCTCTTAAGGGAAACGTGTGGGAGAGGGCGCGACTCTTCAAAAAAGTTACCGTTTTTACACTAACTGCTGCAGTCCCACACTCCCACGCCTCGCGATAATTATGCGAAGTGGACGTTGGGTTGACTGGTCGTCATGGCGAACCATCGCACAACCTTCTCCTGCCACCTGTCCATGCACTGTTTGGGGCCTAACCCAACGTCCCGGCGACACGTATGGCTCAGGCTCGGGGGCTACTATCGGGGTAAACAAACTGTGGTATATGTTTCCCCCTGACTCATGCATGGACAGTCGACCACCAGGCCAGCAAAGCACCCAGATCAGATCAAGATGCGAGGGATCAGTTCTTTAAGGATAAAAAATGCGGATCAAGAAGACCAAGACAAGCCAGAGAGGCAAGATATCGCTAAGGAAAGAACCTCCCTTGCCGGGAAGGAGAGCCTGGCAAGGTTGGGGTTGTCCTAGAAGCAAGCCTCCAGGAGTGCCCTGGCAGGCCTGCCGGGGCTCGCAGAGACAAACCACCCCACTGCACCACCTCACCACGACGCACGTCGTCGATCAGTGCGGTGTCAAGCTCCTAAGTGAATAAGTGGCTGCTCCCTGCCACATGGCAGCCACTTCCTACAAAAAATACCTCCAAGTGACACCCGTCCTGAGACGTGTCAAACAAGCAGGCGCGAAGCTGGCAAAACAGCCCGGCAGGGCTTGCCGGGCAAGCTGTGATGTGACACTGAGCGACGCATTTAATGCGCTCTGTCATCTTGCAGAGTTAGGTATGATAGCACTGTTTGCTATCTAATCAGTATGTAAAGACTGATTTGCCACTGTGGTGACCCCTTAATCTACAAAAGGAGGCCCATGGCAACCGTAGAGGGGATTCAGACCCACGCACACTCATACGCGCGTAGCCACTCTGGCCCCGAGGCAACCTTGCCGAGCAAGAGCGATGCGTCTCTCCACCATTTTCCACCATCAATCCACCAAAACAAGAGTAGGGTTATACGCCTCGCGGCGGCCCGAACCTGGGTAAAATTGCCCGTGTGATCTCTATCGCGCTGTGTTGCGCTTGTCCGCTCTTTGTGCAACGTGCCCGTCCCCCCACCAAACCAAAAGGGGCTCATGGCCCCATAGGTGGTCGTGGTTTCCCATGACAGTGTCACCACGAGTTTCACGACAAAGAACGAGTAGAGAGCCGCGCTAAACCTATGGGGATAATAACTTGACAGATGACAAGCATCAAACTGGCAAAATCGGATCACTCGCAGTATATTAAGATCCCATCGCTCCAAAATCCTCCTTATGGATTCCTATAGGTGACACATTGTTATTGCTGGATGAAAGATAGCTAGGCTTCTTATTATTTTGTTATTTTCTTTCGAGTTTCTTTGCAACTATCATCTTGTTCAATGATCAATGAAAGCAGCCATGGATGCCTTTCGTCAAAAACTATATGGTTCATGTATCTGTTGCTAAGTACAGAGGGCGGGCCACATCCGTGGTATTTTCCGCACCTCATCGGTGAGGGCGGGATTACCCATCTAAAGTACGTAGATGATATGATCCTAATGGTAGAAAGCTCGGATGAGGATATCCAACACCTCAAGTTTCTCCTTTGCTTTCAAGAGATGTCTGGGTTGACAATCAACTTCTCTAAGAGCGAAGTGTGTAGGGAAACGTTGCATGGAAAACAAAAAAAATTCTACGCTCACGCAAGATCTATCCATGGAGATGTATAGCAATGAGAGGGGAGAGTGTGTCTACGTACCCTCATAGACCGTAAGTGTAAGCGTTTAACAACGCGATTGATGTAGTCGAACTTCTTCGCGCTCCAACCGATCAAGTACCGAACGTACGGCACCTCCGCGATCTGCACACGTTCAGCTTAGTGACGTCCTTCACCTCCTTGATCTAGCAAGTCGGCGAGGTAATAAATGAGTTTTGGCAGCACGAAGGCGTGGTGACGGTGATGATGAAGTGATCTCCGCAGGGCTTCACCTAAGCACTACGAAAATATGACCGGGGGTGTCAACGCTGGAGTGGGGCGCCGCACACGGCTAAGCAATTGTTCTGGGTGTTCTAGGAACCCCTCCCACATATATATATAGGTGGGAGGGAGAGGGGAGAGGCCAAGGGGCGCCCCAAGTAGGTCCGAATCCTACTTGGGCTTGCCCTAGGCCACCCCCTTTCCTTCTTTTGGCGCCAAGCCCCCTTTCCTTCTTTTGGCGCCAAGGGGAAGGATGGGGGAGGTGGCGCCCCTCCCTTTCCTTTCTCCCACAAGGGGGGAAAGGCAGGAGGAGGTGGCCCCCTTTCCTTCTTCTAGGGCCGGCAACCAGGGAGAGGGCGCGCCAGCCCCTCTGTGGGCTGGTGTGTGCCTCTCCTTGGCCCATTAGGCCCATAGACCTCCCGGGGCCTCCCGAAACCCTTTCCGGTGATCCAATGAGTACCCGGTGCACTCCGAAACTATTCCGGTGTCCGGATACCATCGTCCTATATTTCAATCTTTACCTCTGGACCATTTCGAGACTCCTCATCATGTCCATGATCTCATCCGGGACTCCGAACAACATTTTCACCAAATCATATAACTCATATAACACTATATTGTCAACGAACGTTAAGCGTGCGGACCCTATGGGTTCAAGAAGTAGATTGGATAAATCCGTAGCTCCTGTTTTCGTTTAATACACGCATCGTCACCTCGTCCTTAGCCAATCTTCGGTTAATCCGTAGCTCATGTTTCGAGTTACAAATATGAGCAACCGAACCAGTATCAAATACCTAGGCGCTACTACGAGCATTAGTAAGGTACACATCAATAACATGTATATCAAATATACCTTTGTTCACTTTGCCATCCTTCTTATCCGCCAAGTATTTGGGGCAGTTCCGCTTCCAGTGACCAGTCCCTTTGTAGTAGAAGCACTCAGTTTCAGGCTTGGGTCCATCTTTGGGCTTGTTCCCGGGAGTGGCAACTTGCTTGTCATTCTTCTTCAAGTTCCCTTTCTTTCCCTTTCCCTTTTTCTTGAAACTAGTGGTCTTGTTAACCATCAACAATTGATGCTCTTTCCTGATTTCTACCTCCGCGGCCTTAAGCATTGCGAAGAGCTCATGAACCGTTTTATTCATCCCTTGCATATTATAGTTCATCACGAATCCTTTGTAGCTTGGTTGTCGGAGTAATTGACCACGGTTAGCCTCATCGGCACCCCATCTCATTTCAAGACATCGGGGCTAGCTGCGCCCCTCACACCTCCCGGACAAAAGGCCGACCCTTTAGGCCGCCTGGTCCGACGGGCCGGCTGTCAGTAGGCGGCAGGCTCTCAGAAGGCGGCCACAAGGGGGCCGACTCCTAGCAGGCGGCCCCTCGTCCCCTCAAAGTTTGCACCCATTCACCGCGACGAGATGGGGCGTAGCTGCAGTACAACCTGCCACCCCCGAATATAGGGCGGAACGTGGCCACAGTGCCGGCGTACCAAGAGGACACCCCTCACCCGGCAGGGCACTGTTGCCATGCAACCTGTGACATCACCTACGTTAGGGGGATCCATGCTCCCACGATGGGCGGTCGGTACGGCCCACAGGCGGCGAGCCCTACCTGTCCGCGAGCCGCTAGAATACGGCGAATCCCTAGCAGGCGGCATCGAGGGCGGGCCGACTCCTCGCAGGCGACCCTCCCTCCCCTCAAAGTATGTGCGCCATTAACCAGATGAGACGGGGTGTGGCTACAGTGAGTGCCCGCCAGGCGGCGGGACTGTAGCCACGCTCCCCCCGACAAAGCCTCCGTCATCAGGAGCAAGGCTACAGTATAAAGCAGTCAACATGGCCAAGCAGGAGGTGGGCCCTACCTGTCAGTCGAGTTCACGGTAGTTGGCGGGACCCACCAAGCAGCGGGCCCTAGCAGCCGGCGGAGAAGCCGATGCCTAGAGACACTGACAGCCGGGTCCTACACCCAGCCGGATTACCATTGTACCCTTGGGGGGTAGGCCTATATAAACCCCCAGGCTCACCCATGCAAAGGGTTCAGAACCCATGCTATCATACACACACCCATAGAGAGAAGTAGAGGAGCTAGCCTTGCCCTTCTTCTTCCTCTAGCCAAACAGCTCAAGGAGCACACTTGTAGCTACTCCATTGACGATATCATCATGCGGAGACCCCGCAGAGCAGGACTAGGGGTGTTATCTCCACGGAGAGCCCCGAACCTGGGTAAACCTCGTAGGTGTTCGAGGTCTCGCTCACTCCCACTTCTAGAGCCCGGCGACGTACTCTTGTCCCCATCCATGATAAGCCACCCCTAGCATATGTCCCTAGATATCTCCAACAGTTGCCTCCCACCGTGGGGCTAGGTGCACCGTCGTCCGAAAACACATTCTAGACGGGAACCCTCTTCCTTCCTAGCGAGCGCAGCCAGCCCGGCACACCTGATGGCGTTTGCGTCAACGCGCTGCGCGGCGTGGAAGCCGCTTGCGCCGCAGGCTGCCTTGCTGATCTCATCAGCGGGATCCGCCTCTCTGACAAGCCTGCGCCCGATGTAGGAGCAGCCAGCTCCGAGAGCTGCCTCGTCGACCTCCTCGGCAAGCTCCACATCACCAACGAGCCTGCCTCCGACCTAGAGTCTGTCGGCTCCACAGACCCGCCCGTCCAGATGCTCATCGACTTCGACGCGGCATCCCCTGATGCCTTCCCAGCAACATGGTGATCATCGATGACCCGCTCCCTCCTGCGGTTAGCGACGCCAGCGCCAGCACCATCACGGAGGCACTGGTCACTAGCCATGACGGAGCCTCTGACGGGGCCAACCAGGACCCATTGCAGGCGGCAATGCGGGGCCTGTCTGCACCCGTGGCGGCAAACGCCGTTGGAGCGACGCTGGAAATGTTCTGCGTCTCGCTCCTGAAACAAGCTGGCGGCCATGAGGAGCCTCACTGAAGCCTACCAACGCGAGATCGATCGCACCGTGTGTGGCACGCCAGTTGCTGGCGAGCCTAGCCGTGTGGGCACGGTCCGGCAGCGCAGCGCAACCATCGCCAGCATGCTGGGAGCCGACCGCCCAATGGCCGCCACGCCCATGGTGGCTGACGAGCTGGACCACCTGGAGGGCGACGAGCATCGCTGCATGATGGCGCGCCGTGTGGTGGAACCCGGCATGCAAGCCGAAACTCACCCCCAGCCGAGAGCACGGTGCGACCTCCCGGTCCCCGACAGGCGGTGCCCGCGATCGGCGAGATCATGAGCCGGCTGCTAGCCGCAGTTGGACACGGCGCACTGTAACACCCCACATGTAACTTGCCATATTTGTAACTCCGACTCTTGCCATTTCCGGCTATGTGTTATGATATTCCCTCCGTGGTCGGGTTTTGTCTTTCGTTTTGCATTTTGTCTTGTCATGCATTTTCATATCATGTCATCATGTGCATTGCATTTGCATACGCGTTCGTCTCATGCATCCGAGCATTTTCCCCGTTGTCCGTTTTGTAATCCGGCGCTCCTATCTCCTCCGGTGCACCCCTTTCGTTTTCTTTCGTGTGCGGGTGTCAAACTTTCTCGGAATGGACCGAGGCTTGTCAAGTGGCAATATTATACCACCCGAAGACCACCGGTCAAGTTTCGTTCCATTTGGAGGTCGTTTGGTACTCCAATGGTTAACCGGGCATCCGCAATGTCCATTTGAGTGTCCAGCAAAAACCCCCTCAAAAACTAGCCCAAAACCCACCAAACTCTCTTCCATGCTCTAGGTCGTTCGATCACGATCGTGTGGGCGAAAACCGCACCTCATTTGGAGCCTCCTAGCCCCCCTATCTATAAATATGTGACCCTCCCGAAAAACGAACTCAGTCCAACCCTAGCTCCGTTCACTCTCCGCCGCCGGACACGTCCGGACCGGACCGGACGCGTCCGCCGCCGCGCCCCGACGAATCGGAATCCGCCACGTGGCATCCGGCCACCTCCCTCCGCCGCCGGCCCGCCGCGGGCCCTCCCGGCCCGGCCGCCGCCGCGCGCCTGCCCCCCGCCGCCGCGCCGCCGCCCTTGCGCCTCGCCGGCGCCGCCACGGCCGCCCGCCGCCACCTCGCCCGTCGCCGGCGTCGCCGCGCGCCGCCGCCCTCCGGTCACCTCCTCCTCGCCGCGGATCCCCGCCGGCCGGCGCCGCCCCGCCGCGGCCGGCCCCGCCGCCGGACCTCGCCTCCCGCCGCCGCAACCGTGCCCTGCCGGCGCCCCTCTCCCTCTAACTCCGGTGAGAAACCGCCGGCCTCGCTCGACCTCGGGTGCCCGAGCCCCCGATTGGATCTGGTACTGTATCTCGGGCGTTGACTTTCTCTTCCCCCCCGAAACTGCCAAGTCCTCAAGTTTTTACAGCATATGCTCATGTTCCTCAGTGCGTAACTTCTTGCATATAGCTCTGATTCACGCGTGTAATATGTCAAATTGTTCGTCTCGTGATTCTCTACATTTCGTTCAATTGTACCATGTTCATTAGAGGTCATCTTGATGCCCAAATCTCTGTTGGAAGAGGGCTAGTTGCTGTTATCTGCTGGTTCTTAGCAGAACTTGGAGATTTGTCATTTTTGTATCTTTAAATCTGTGCATCTTATGGGCATGAGCTCTACATGTGTTTTGAAGTATGCCATGCCATCTTTTCAGTGGTGTAGTCCATGTATTTTTTTGATCTCTGTGGTGACTAGCACAAGCATGCAAAGTAGGCTCCGTAATGTTTCTGATTTCAGGGACTTGGTGATTTCTCTAAGTCTGTCTGCTGTTATTTTGTTGCCATGTAAACTTGATTCTACAGAGAGATCCATGCATATTTTGGAGATGTTCAGTAAGGATGTTTTGTAGCTTTAGTTGTAATTGATCCATTCCTGCCCTTGTTTGCAATTATGGAGTGCCATAGCATGACTCAATCTTGCTCTAATTTGGCTATAAAATATTTCTGGCAGATTCTTAACATGATATTCATTTTTGCCAAGCTTATTGCAGTTGATCCATACAGGCTATGCTTTTGTTCTTGCCATGGATAGCTTCATAAACATGCCATCTTGCTGTAGGTATGCTTGGTTTGTCATTCATTGCTCTGTAGTGAGTGAATCAAGCTCACAAAGAGGCCTTCATATTATTATTTCTCCCATGCTCTGTTTTCTGCTAAGTCTGAAACCTGATAACGAAACTTGCTATGTTTACATGCTTGCCATCATATCTTCTGGTCCTTTTTGGCTTATTGTCAGTAAGGGACTTTTGTCATATGCATTTATTAGAACACTACCATGCCTTGTTTTGCTATGTTAAGTTCCTGTAGCATGTTGATTTCGTGCTCTGAACATTGCTACCTGATGCTGTTTTCTGCCATGTCCAGTTTTTCACTGAGTCTGTGAACCTGTTATCTTTTGCACTTTTGCCATGCTTGTTTGAGCTTGATATGTTGTGAACTAGCCGTAGCTCAGTGTTCATCTTTTGTCAAGTATCTCCTGTAGATTACTGTCATATGCTTTTTTGCTATGTTGGAGTGCTGTAGTATTGTTACTTGTTGCATTTTAAGTGCTATCATGCTGTTTATCGCAGATTCGTGTCATTCTTGTTTTGCTTGCCATTTGCAAACCGTGCATCCGATTTCGGTGATCTTTATATCGATTTCGACCGAAATCATCTCATCTTTCCAGTGGCATGCTTGGTTTGCCAAGTTACTTCCATGTTTATCATTTTCCTTCCGGAGCACGCATACACATCGCATATCATATCTCGCACATCATACATGTTTTGCATCATGTTGCTTGTGCATTTCTCGTGGTTGATTGTGGTTCCGTTTGTTTGTGTTCTTGTCTTGGGTAGAGCCGGGAGACAAGTTCGTGAACGAGGAACCTGTTGAGTACGCTTACGAGGATCAAGCTTTCGACAACTCTGAGAACCTTGCAGGCAAGATGACCACCCCTCGAAATCACTTCTATCTTTGCTTTGCTAGTTGTTCGCTCTATTGCCATGCTGCGCTACCTATCACTTGCTTTATCATGCCTCCCATATTGCCATGTCAGCCTCTAACCATCCTTTCCTAGCAAACCGTTGTTTGGCTAAGTTACCGCTTTTGCTCAGCCCCTCTTATAGCGTTGCTAGTTGCAGGTGAAGTTGAAGTTTGTTCCATGTCGGAACATGGTTATGTTGGGATATCACAATATCTCTTATTTAATTAATGCATCTATATATATTTGGTAAAGGGTGGAAGGCTCGGCCTTATGCCTGGTGTTCTGTTCCACTCTTGCCGCCCTAGTTACTGATATACCGGGATTATGTTCCTTGAGTTTGCGTCCCTTACACGGTCGGGTGATTTATGGGACCCCCTTGACAGTTCGCCTTGAATAAAACTCCTCCAGCAAGGCCCAACCTTGGTTTTACCATTTGCCACCTAAGCCTTTTCCCCCGGGTTTTCGCGAGCCCGAGGGTCATCTTTATTTTAACCCCCCCGGGCCAGTGCTCCTTCGAGTGTTGGTCCGAACCGAGCAGCCTGCGGGGCCAGCTCGGGGAAACTCGAGGTCTGGTTTTACTCGTAGCTTGACTTATCCGGTGTGCCCTGAGAACGAGATATGTGCAGCTCCTATCGGGATTTGTCGGCACATTCGGGCGGCTTTGCTGGTCTTGTTTTACCATTGTCGAAATGTCTTGTAAACCGGGATTCCGAGACTGATCGGGTTTTTCCGGGAGAAGGTTTATCCTTCGTTGACCGTGAGAGCTTATGATGGGCTAAGTTGGGACACCCCTGCAGGGTATTATCTTTCGGAAGCCGTGCCCGCGGTTATGAGGCAGATGGGAATTTGTTAATGTCCGGTTGTAGAGAATTTGTCACTTGACCCAATTAAAATACATCAACTGCGTGTGTAGCCGTGATGGTCTCTTCTCGGCGGAGTCCGGGAAGTGAACACGGTCTGAGTATGTATGACGTAAGTAGGAGTTCAGGATCACTTCTTGGTCATTGCTAGATGACGACCATTCCGTTGCTTCTCTTCTCGCTCTCTCTTGCGTATGTTAGCCACCATATATGCTTATTGCCGCTGCAGCTCCACCTCATTACCCCATCCTTTCCTACAAGCTTAAATAGTCTTGATCTCGCGGGTGTGAGATTGCCGAGCCCCCGTGACTCACAGATTCTACCGAAACAGTTGTAGGTGCCGACGATGCCAGTGCAGATGATGGGGTCGATCTCAAGTGGGAGTTCGACGAGGAACGTGGTCGTTACTATGTGTCTTTTCCTGATGATCAGTAGTGGAGCCCAGTTGGGACGATCGGGGATCTAGCATTTGGGGTTATCTTATTTTCATCTGGATTTTGACTGTAGTCGGTCTATATGTTTGTATTTTGGATGATGTATGAATTATATTTATGTATTGTGTGAAGTGGCGATTGTAAGCCAACTCCTTATCCCATTCTTGTTCATTACATGGGATTGTGTGAAGATGACCCTTCTTGCGAGTAAACCACTATACGGTTATGCCTCTAAGTCGTGCCTCGACACGTGGGAGATATAGCCGCATCGTGGGCGTTACACGCACCCACATTGTCATCGACCGCTACCAAGACGGCTGCCCACGAGCAGTGGAACGACGGGGCGATCGTCCGCCTCCCTCGCACAGGGAGAGGCGCGCCTCCCCACTGCCTATTGAGTATCCGACTCTCGGAGGCCGGCTGGGCCCCCGTGAAGGAGTCGGAGAGAACGACGCCCACCACCGGATCGAGCGGCTTGCTCGGTCCCTGGCGGTAGAAGAAGAAGATGCAATCGGCTCGGCCTGTTTGGGCCCCCGCATTCGCGATGAGCCCTTCCCCAAAGGGTTCTCGCTCCCTCTAGACACTCCCAAGTACAACAGCTCCGTGAAGCCGGAGGACTAGCTGGTCGACTACTCCACAGCCGTCAACATAGCAAACGGCAACAAGCGCGTTGCCGTGAAGTACGTTCTGCTCATGCTCCATGGCACGGCCCGGACATGGTTGAACAGCCTCAATCCCTACAACATCAATAGCTGGCTGGACTTCGCCGATGTCTTCATCCGCAACTTCACCAACACCTACAAGTGGCCGCCCAAGCCCCGCCAGCTCTCCATGTGCGTCCAAGGCCTGAATGAGTCCACCCGCGACTACCTAACGCGCTGGGCCGAGCTGCACAACTCCTGCAAAGGGGTGCACGAGGTGCAGGCCATAGAACACTTCACCGCCGGGTGCAAAGAAGGCACCTTGCTCAAGCACAGGCTCCTCTGCGATGAGCCGGCCACGCTAGACGAGCTGCTGATCATAGCAGACAAGTACGCCACAGCCGACTCCTCCATGAAGTCGGAGCTGGAGTAGACGCGTCTGGGAAGGTGGTCCCCCCGGCTCCCCAGACGCCGACTGGTGACTCCAGTCGGCGGCAGCAGCCGAACGACAACAAGCGCAAGGCCCCATAGCTGGCTTCCACCAGCCGGTAGGTGGCAATAGTTGAAGACCAGCAGCCAGAGGGGCAGCCCAACCCCAAGCGACAGAAGGGCGGCAAGCCTGCTTGGTTGCCCGCCTTCTCCTTCGAGCAAACCCTTGATGCTCCCTGCAAGTTCCACAGCGGCGCAAAGCTGTCCAACCACACCACCCGGAAGTGCCATTGGATCACCCGAATCGCTAAGGACGAGGGCTTGCCTCCTCCGCCTGCCGCCCCCCCGCCTCCGCCTCCTCAGCAGCCGGCAGCTCCTGCAGCCAGCGCACTCCAAGACGAGTTCCCCGAAGCAAACGCCACCTACGTCGTCTTCACCAGCGTGGCCGATGATAGGCACAACCGGCGTCAACAGCACCGCGAGGTGAATGATGTCGCCTTCGTAGTCCCAGAATTCATGCACTGGTCCGAGAGGCCCATCGGCTGGAGCCGCACCAACACCCGGACGTGATGCCTTCTCCGGGTTCCTACGCCATGGTGCTAGATGCCACCTTCCCAATGGAGAGACAAGCCTGTCGCTTCGCCCTAGTCCTGATAGACGGCGGTAGCAGCATCAACATCCTCTACCGCGACACCTTGGAGAAACTGGGCATCAAAGAAAAGCAGCTCCAGCCCAGTCGGACTGCCTTCCACGGCATTGTACCTGGCCTTTCCTGCTCTCCAATCGGCAAGATCAAGATAGACGTCCTGTTCGGAGACAAAGATCACGTCCGCCATGAGCCAATCTGGTTCGAGGTGGTTGACTTGGATAGCCCCTACCACGCGCTCTTGGGCCGACTTGCATTGGCCAAGTTCATGGCGGTACCGCACTACGCCTACCTCAAGATGAAGATTCCGTGCACCAAGGGCATCATCACCATAGCCGGCAACTACCAGAAGTCGGCTGCATGTGCTGCCGCCAGCAGTCGGCTGGCCGAGTCCCTCGTCATCACCGCGGAGAAGCGACTCCTTGACCAGGTTGTGGCCACGGCCGGCAAGCAGCCGGACATGTCGCCAGATCCCAAGGAGTCGGAGGCCCAGGGCTCCTTCCAGCCAGCCAAAGAGACCAAGAAGATACCCTTGGACCCGGAGCACCCGAAGAGGCACGCTATCATGGGGACCAACCTCGATAGCAAATAGGAAAGCGAGCTTGTCAATTTCCTCTGTGAGAATCGGGACATCTTTGCATGGTCTCCCAAAGACATGCCGGGTGTTCCGACGGATTTCGCCGAGCACAAGCTACATGTCAGATTGGATGCAAAGCCGGTCAAGCAATCCCTCCGCCGCCTGTCAGAAGAGAAGAGAAGAATTGTGAGTGAAGAGATCGCCCCACTTCTGGCAGCCGGCTTCATAATGGAAGTGTTCTACCCGAACTGTCTTGCCAACCCGGTCCTTGTATTGAAGAAGAACAACAAGTGGTGCATGTGTATTGACTACACTAGCCTCAACAAAGCTGTTGGGGAATGTAGTATTTCAAAAAAATTCCTACGATCACGCAAGATCTATCTAGGAGAAGCATATCAACGAGCGGGGAGAGTGTGTCCACGTACCCTCGTAGACCAAAAGCGGAAGCATTTAGTAACGCGGTTGATGTAGTCGAACGTCTTTGCGATCCAACCGATCAAGTACCGAACGCACGGCACCTCCACGATCTGCACACGTTCAGCTCGGTGACGTCCCTCGAACTCTGGATCCAGTTGAGGCTGAGGGAGAGTTTTGTCAGCACGACAGCGTGATGATGGTGATGATGAAGTTACCAACGCAGGGCTTCGCCTAAGCACTATACGACAATATGACCGAGGTGGAATACTGTGGAGGGGGGCACCGCACACGGCTAAAGATCAACTTGTGTCTGTTGTGTCTTTGGGGTGCCCCCTGCCCCCGTATATAAAGGAGGGGAGGAGGAGGCCAGCCAACAAGGGGCGCGCCAGGGAGAGGGGAGTCCTACTTGGACTCCAGTCCTAGTAGGATTTGGCCCCACCCTTTTTTCCTTCTACCGGAGGGGGGAAAGGGGAAGGAGAGGGAGTAGGACAAGGAAAGGGGGGCGACACGCCCTTCCCATGTCCAATTCGTCCTCCTCCCTCGTGGGGGGCGCACCAGCCCCTTGTGGGCTGGTTAGCCTCCTTCCTATGGCCCATAAGGCCCATATCTTTCCCCGGGGGGTTCCGGTAACCCCTCCGGTATTCTGGTATGTACCCGATACACTCTGGGACCCTTCCGGTGTCCGAATACTACCTTCCAATATATCAATCTTTACCTCTCGACCATTTCGAGACTCCTTGTCATGTCCGTGATCTCATCCGGGACTCCGAACAAACTTCGGTCATCAAATCACATAACTCATAATACAAATCATCATCGAACGTTAAGCGTGCGGACCCTACGGGTTCGAGAACTATGTAGACATGACCGAGACACATCTCCGGTCAATAACCAATAGAGAAACCTGGATGCTCATATTGGCTCCTACATATTCTACGAAGATCTTTATCGGTCAAACTGCATAACAACATACATTGTTCCCTTTGTCATCGGTATGTTACTTGCCCGAGATTCGATCGTCGGTATCATCATACCTAGTTCAATCTCTTACTTGCAAGTCTCTTTACTCATTCCGTAATGCATCATCCCGTGACTAACTCATTAGTCACATTGCTTGCAAGGCTTATAGTGATGTGCATTACCGAGAGGGCCCAGAGATACCTCTCCGATACACGGAGTGACAAATCCTAATCTCGATATATGCCAACCCAACAAACACCTTCGGAGACATCTGTAGAGCATCTTTATAATCACCCAGTTACGTTGTGACGTTTGATAGCACACAAGGTGTTCCTCCGGTATTCGGGAGCTACATAATCTCATAGTCAGAGGAACATGTATAAGTCATGAAGAAAGCAATAGAAATAAAACTCAACGATCATAATGCTAAGCTAACGGATGGGTCTTGTCCATCACATCATTCTCCTAATGATGTGATCCCATTCATCAAATGACAACACATGTCTATGGTCAGGAAACTTAACCATCTTTGATTAACGAGCTAGTCAAGTAGAGGCATACTAGGGACATTCTATTTTGTCTATGTATTCACACATGTACTAAGTTTCCGGTTAATACAATTCTAGCATGAATAATAAAATTTATCATGATATAAGGAAATATAAATAACAACTTTATTATTGCCTCTAGGGCATATTTCCTTCAAAAGCCTACCCCAAAGATCCGTTTGCTCTGCCTCGGATAGATCAAGTGATTGACTCCACAGCCGGATGCGAGCTGTTGTCTTTCCTTGATGCCTACTCCGGCTACCATGAGATCAAGCTAAACCCGGTCGATTGGCTGAAGACCGCCTTCATCACACCATTTGGAACCTTCTGCTACCTGACCATGACGTTCGACTTGAGAAATGCCGGCGCCACATTTCAGCATTGCATGCAGAAGTGTCTCCTCAAGCAGCTCGGCAGGAATGCCCACATCTATGTAGATGACATTGTGGTGAAGACGGAGAAGCGCGGCACCCTCCTGGAGGATCTCAAGGAGACCTTTGATAATCCGTGCCGTTTTCAAATCAAGCTCAACGCAGAGAAGTGTGTCTTCGGAGTCCCAGCCGGCCAGCTCCTTGGTTTTCTTGTCTCTGAACGCGGCATCGAGTGCAACCCTGTAAAGATCAATGCCATCAAGCGGATGGAGAGACCCACCCGGCTGCGCGACGTCCAGAAGTTCACCGGATGCTTGGTGTCTCTTAGCCGGTTCATCAGTCGGCTGGGTGAGAAGGCTCTTCCCCTGTACCAGCTAATGAAGAAAACCACTTGCTTCAAGTGGAACGACAAGGCGGACGAGGCTTTCCTCCAGCTCAAGAAGATGCTGACCACGCTGCTATCTTGGCGGCTCCGGCTGCTAAGGAGCCCATGCTCCTCTACATCGCCGCCACCAGCCGGGTGGTCAGCATCGTGATCGTGGTCGAGCACCCAGAAGACGGCAAGACACAACCGGTCCAGAGCCCCGTCTACTACCTGAGTGAGGTGTTGTCGGCCTCCAAGCAGAACTACCCCCATTACTAGAAGATGTGCTACGACGTGTACTTTGCTGCCAAGAAGCTCAAGCAGTACTTCCAAGAGCACTCCATCACGGTCGTCTGCACTGCCCCACTTGTCGAGATCATAGGCAACAGAGATGCGTCAGGCTGGGTGGCGAAGTGGGCCATCGAGCTAGCTCCCCACACCATCCTATACCAGCACCACACCGCCATCAAGTCCCAAGCGCTGGCCGACGTCCTCGTCGATTGGGCCGAGACCCAGTACCTGCCACCAGCGCCGGATTCCACCCATTGGCGGATGCACTTTGGCGGCTCGAAGATGCGCACCGGTTTGGGAGCCGGCATCATCCTCACTTCTCCCAAGGGCGACAAGCTCAAGTACACACTTCAGATTTACTTCGCCGCCTCCAACAACGTGGCCGAGTACGAGGCACTCATCCACGGGCTCCGACTGGCTAAAGAAATCAGCAGCCGCCGAGTGTTGTGCTAAGGCGACTCGGACTTGGTGGTCCAGCAGTCGTCTGGCGACTAGGATGCCAAGGATGCAAACATGGCAAGCTACTGCTTCCTCGTCCAATAGATCAGTGGGTATTTCGATGGGTGTGAGTTCCTTCACGTGCCACGGGCCGACAACGAGCAAGCTGATGCCCTGGCATGGATTGGCTCCACCCGACAGGCAATACCAGCCGGCATCTCCCTCCAATGCTCACGCAAGCCGTCTATCAAGCCTTACTACAACAGTCGGCGTGGGGACTTCGGCAGGCGGCCCGGGGACTGCAGCAGTCGCACCGGGCTGGGGGCTGCGACAGTCGGCCCGAGGACTTCGGCAGGCGGCTCATGGACTACAGTAGTCGCACCCGGCCCGGGGGGCTGCAGCAGTCGGCCCGGGGACTTCAACGACACAGCAAGCGGCGGCCGACTCCAACCCGCCACCCCCAACCCAACCGCCCTGGTACCAGTGGCCATGATGACAGTGGTAGAAGCACCAACTTGGGTGTAGCCCATCCTCAACTTCCTAGTGAGCAGAGAGCTACCAGCCGACGAGATTTTGGCCCGGCAAGTGCAACGCCGGGCGGCAGCATACACAATAGTGAATAGAGAGCTTGTTAGGCGCAGCGTGACTGGCGTTTTTCAGCACTGCGTAGAGCCAGAGAAGGGCAAAGCAACCCTCAGAGATATTCACCAAGGCGAGTGCGGCCACCACACGACCTCCAGATCCCTTGTCGCCAAAGCTTTCCGCCATGGATTCTTCTGGCCGACTGCTTTGGATGATGCCAAGGATTTGGTCAAGAAGTGCAAAGGATACCAAAGCTTCAGCTCCAAGCAGCACCTGTGAATGTGTTATTTCACTCCTCTGCCCGGCACCGGGTCCGACTAGTCGGCGTGGGGGCTCGCCGCCTTGTCCTATGTTGATACCACCTGCAGTCAGACAAGTAGTGTGCCGACATCTAGGCCCTCTCTTGCCTTAAGCCACAGCTCGCAGAGCGACTGTCCGGCTGGCAAGAGCTAAAGGCAGGAAATGGTGTCCACACGAAAAATGACTAAGGTAAAATACCAGCATAGGCCAAGCCGGCTCCTCACCTCACCATCCGGCTGCTGAGCAGCTGGCCGGCCGACTTCTCGCTTGACTAGCTACATTCTAGGCAGCCGAAGTACTTGTCTATCCTAAACAGCCAAGTCCTGACCCAGCCACAGAAAGCAGAGTGGCTGTCCGGCTAGCAGGGCGGCAGCCAAAGGAAGGAGGCAAAGGAAAAAGCCAAAAAGAACAGAAAAGCAAAACCAAGCTAGAACCCGGCAAGAGCACAAACTTGTGCAGGAATAACTTATGTACATAGAAAAAGGCTCTTGGCCAGCATTCAGCAGAGTTTGAATTACACCCCAAGCGGGTGGAACTGTGCAAATTTAACTTGTTCCTTCAAAAGATTACAAGAACAGGGAAAAACACGAAAGATAAATGGCCGCGTAGGCCAGTGGCGCTGCAGGCGGATCAAACGGGTCGATGGAGGCAGAGGCGCCGGGTGGTGGAGCAGCCGAGTGGTGGGTCTCGGCCTGGTCGTCACCAGCGGCAGTCAGCGCGGCATCCCACGGCTCGCTGGTTGAGGCGTGATCAGGCTGAGGCCGACTGCTCACTCCGTCGTCTGGTGCGATGTCTTCGCCGTCCTCGTCCTCGTCTTCCTCGCCCTCGTCGCTGGAGGCGATCTCCTCTGCCGAGTCCTCCCCCACCTTCGGGTCTAGCCCGAACCAGCTGGGTGGCACCTCAGCGCCGTCGTCATCCAGCTCTGGGATAAAGACGAAGGTGTCGGTGTACTCAGCGATTGCCGCCGCGTGATGGGTGAGCTCGCGGCTCACCGCCTCCAGCTCCGGTCCAGCCTCCTGCCGGAAGGTGACCAGCTGCGCCAGCCTCAATTCCGGGTACCAAGCCTTGGCGAACTCCAAGGCCATCCGAGTGCCTGCCCGAGCCGCGGCACCCTTCCAGGCCTTGAAGTGCCCGACTGCTGCCTCTAGCCAGTCGGCAGTCCGACTGGGGGTGCGCGGAACCTAAGCGTCTGGCCAGAGGGCGGCCAGCACCTGAGACCCGACGCACTTCAAACGGCGGACTACACAATGAGCCGGCTGCAGGCGCGTCTTGACGGCCAGGAGATGTTCGCCAAGACTGCGAGGCGCATTCGGCGGAATGTCTACGCCCGCCCTCCTCCGCTGCTCATGTTGTGCCTCGATGGCCTGGCTGACGGCGACGGAATGACCGGGAAAGAATTCTGTACAAGAAGAAAAGCCAAGAGTTTAGAAACCAGAAGCCGGCTCTTGCAGCAGTCGGCAGCTGTATAAAAGAAGAAGCAACTCATCGTCGATCATATCCTCGATCTCGCAATAGCCGTTGGACAGGAAATTCTCCCTCTCGGCCCAGTTCGACCGCTGAGTCTCGTACTCAGCCTTGAGGAGGGTTTCGCTCTCCTTCAGCTTCTGGACCTCTGCCTGGTGCTTCGCCGTCTAGTCCTCCAGCTCCTTCGCCAGTCGGTCACATTCCTGGGCAGCCTGGCTGGGCTCCTACTCCTTGGTGTGGAGCTTGGACTCAACCTCGCCCAGGCGCTTCCACAGATTAGCGGCGACCTCTACCAAGACAAGAAAAAAGAAAATGTCAACACCAACCAAAGACAAGTAGTTGGCGGAAGATCCGGCCCGACTGCTCAGCAGTCGGCCCGAATCTCGGGGGCTACACCCAGTGGGTCCGCTGACGCGCCCCCGCGGAAAAGAAGACGAAGTGCTTACTCCGGCTCTGATTTAGATCAGCGGTCCGCTTGGCCAGCTCCTGGTTCTGGGAGTTGTAGGCGGCCGCACAAAGGTTGTGGTAGTCTTGCAACAAAGACAACGAAAGAAAAAAGATCTCAGCACTCAGAGCATACCTTGAAGTTCTGAGCCGCCTGCTCAACAGCCGGTCCGAAACTCAGGGGCTACACCCAGTGGGTGCGCTGGCGCACCCCCACGGAAGATCACAAGAATTGAAAAATAAGAAGCAAATAGCGTACCCGGACGGCCGTTCGCATTGCCAAAAACTCCTGCATGGATTGCTGGAGAGTGGCGTTGTGGGTGTTGAAATGGGTTAGGATGTCCTGCACGACCAAATTCAGGACACCCGAGCCAGCCCCAGACGTCCAGTCCGGTGGGGCTGTGCTGGTGGCCTCGGTGTCGCGCGCCGACGAGCTCGCGGCCCCGATCTCCGTCCGCCTTGGCGCTGAGGCCGCCCTCACCGGGAGCTGCCGCGTAGGAACGCGGACCATGGGAATCGGGCCCACCACCAACTCGCCGCCAGATGGCGGCACCAGGGGCGCCTCAGGCCGACTACCCTGCACGCCGGCAGTCGGCGCGCGCGGAGGCACTTCCGCCTCCGAGACGACGGGGTCAGCCTCTCCCCTCTATAGGGCCGGCTGGTCGGCTCCAGCCCCACTAGTCGGCGCCTGGCCCTCCGGCACTGGTGGCTCCGCGTGCTGTGGGCCGATGGCCTCAGGAGCCCTGCCACGGGACGCCTCCTCCTCCCGCGCCTTGGCGGCTGCGTCCGCCTGCCTTGGCCACTGTGTCGGCCTCCGCCCGCACCGCATCGGCCGCCTCCGCCTCCGTTCGGGCCGTGGCGTCTCGCTCCTGATGCGCCTCCCGCGCATTCCTTTCCGTCGCCTCCCGAAGGGCGGCGGCCGGGTTTACGCGGCGAGCGTTTCCAGGACCGCCTGCTGCCCCAACCACCGAGGCGGCCGAAGCCCGCGACAAGGAAAGCGGAGCTATGCGCACCGAAGAAAAAGGAAATAAGAAGATTGCAAGAAAAGAAGAAACAAACACCAGACGGAAACAATCAAACCAAGAGTAGTCAGAGCACTAACGCAGACACCGTCGGGCGCGGCTTCGGGATCTTCCGGAGGGCGGCTGCCTTCGGGGCCTCTTGCCGCTAGGTCGCGGTGGCGGACGGCTTGCCCTTCTTGCTCGGCCGGGTGCCGAGCACCCCTACGTTAGCTCGACGCTTCGAGGCGCCGGTTGCCCCAGAGGTCGGCCTCGCCGTCGAGGAGCCGGCCCCGGTCCTGTCAGCGCCCACGGCATGGTGTAGCTCGTCGCCGCCTTCGTCGTCGTCCGGCCACCCCCGGACATCCCCTACCACGCCGCCTCCCCCGGTGGCGTCGTCCTCCTCCAGCGCGGCCGCCACTAGCTCGGGGTCGCCTATGTCACTGACCTCTCGGTCCGGCATCCACTGGTGATCGGGACTGACGGTGCGCTGCGCAGCACCTGGATGATCAGACTTGATAAAGGTGGTCGCAAAAACAAAGAGATCAAAGAGGGAGGCCAAGTACTAACCCCAGGCGGCGGATTGGCACGGCTGTAGGGCTCCTTGCCAAAACTCCAGCTCCCCACGTCGAGCTGGCTGCTGGAGATGTAGTTGACATGGTGAGCGACCTCATCTATCGGCATCTCCTTGGTCGACTTCCGGCTCGGATCCCGGCGGCCGCCCATGTCATAGATCAGGTGGGGCCGAAATTGGAGCGGCAGCACCCGACGCTGGATGAAGGCGGCCAGCAGGTCCGCCGGCTGGAGGCCCTCCACCTCTGTCATCACCTGCAGGCGGTTGAGGACGCTGGTGACACCGGCTGGCAGCGGCTTCGATGGATGATGGTTCCAGTTGCTCCGTGGCTCAGCAGGCGGGCCGGCCGTAAAACCCGGCAGGTTGATGTAGTTTCGAGTCGGATCCAAGTTGCGGATATAGAAATATGATTTCTGCCACAACTTGGCCGACTCTAGCACCACTACAGCCGAAAACCGGGTCCCGCCGCCGGTGCGTCGCACGGCGATGCAAGCGCCGCACTGAGCCGCCTCGCCCTTGGCTACGGTGCCAAGCTTGAGGTAGAAGAATCGCCCCCACGGCTCGAGCATGGGCAAAACTCCAAGGTAGCCCTCGCAGAAAGTGACGAAAGTGGAGAGGAGCACCATGGTGTTGGGCGTGAGATGATTCGGCTGCAAGCCGTAGAGGTTGAGGAAGGCGCGGAAGAAACCACTCGCCGGGAATCCGAAGCCGCAGAGAAAGTGGCTATGGAAGACCACACACTCGTCGGGCTCCGACGCCGGCGAAATTTCCTGCTCCAGAGGAATCCGCACTCCCACACACTCCTCGCCGGGTATCCTCCGCGTCGCACGGAGAAAATCGATGTCCTCGTCTTGGACGTTGGAGCCGTCCCAGTCGCTGGAGCGCCCGTCATGCGCCATGGTCGGGGTAGCTCTGTGGCGGGGCAGCGAGGTCCCACGAGGATGAGGGCGCTGCGGCGCGGAGAGGACGAACAACGATGGGCTGCCGCGGCGTTTCGGCGACAAGCAGCGGGGCGGCTTGGAGCAGCAGTGCGCAGAGCAAGAAGAAGATGGAAGATGGGGAGGGCGCGCGTGCGTTCTGCCGCGCTCTCCTCCCCCTACATATAGGCCGGCGGCGGCGGAGCCGAAGAGGCAAAACGTGGGGGCGTGGGATTAACTACACCCACGCCTCGCACGACCTTGCATATCCCGTGCCTTTACGGCACATAGTTAATGAGCCTCAGAAGGGCAACCGCTTGCCTCGGCCGCAGCGGATCCGCGCGCGCCGAGGCCCTGTAGTGGCGGGCCCGGGCCTGCGGCGATGTCCCATCATGCGCGTGGGCTCGCATGCCGGCCTGGTCAGCTGGCGCCGTGTGGCGAACAAGCAACGGGTGGCAAGCATGTCACCCCGCTGGAGCACCACCCGGCCTCTACCCGATGTTTCGAATTCACCAGTCGGCCGACCGCTCTTTGGCTGGCTCCTAACAGTCGGCGTCTCCAGAAGACGGACGAAGCAAGATTACCAGATCACTCGGAGTAGGAAGCTACTGAGGCTCCTCGATTTCAGCCGTGGCGCCCACCTGCTTCGGGGACTACTGTCGGAGTAATTGACCACGGGTAGCCTCATCGACACCCCATGGCATTTCAAGAGATCGGGGCTAGCTGCACCCCTCACACCTCCCGGACGAAAGGCCGACCCTTTAGGCCGCTTGGTCCGACGGGCCGGCTGTCAGTAGGCTGCAGGCTCTCAAAAGGCGGCCATGAGGGGGCGACTCCTAGCAGGCGGCCCCTCGTCCCCTCAAAGTTTGCACCCATTCACTGCGACGAGACGGAGCGTGGCTACAGTACAACCTGCCACCCCCGAATCTAGGGCGGAACGTGGCCACAATGCGGGCGTACCAAGCGAACACCCCTCACCCGGCAGGGCACTTTTGGCACGTAGCCTGTGACATCACCTACGTCAGGGGGAGCCATGCTCCCACTATGAGCGGTTGGTACGGCCCGTAGGCGGCGGGCCCTACCTGTCCGCGAGCCGCTAGAAGACGGCGAATCCCCTCAAAGTTTGTGCACCATTAACCAGACGAGACGGGGTGTGGCTACAGTGAGCGCCCGCCAGGCGGCAGGACTGTAGCCACGCTCCCCCCGACAAAGCCTCTGTCATCAGGAGCAAGGCTACAGGTAAAAACTGTCAACATGGCCCGTAGGCGGTGGGCCCTACCTGTCGGCCGAGTTCACGTCAGCCGGCGGGACCCACCAAGAGGCGGGCCCCAGCAGCCCGTGGAGAAGCCGGCGCCCAGAGGCACTGACAGCCGGGTCCTACACTCGGCCGGATTACCATTGTACCCCTGGGGGTAGGCCTATATAAACCCCCAGGCTCACCCATGCAAAGGGTTCAGACCCATGCTATCATACACACACACCCATAGAGAGAAGTAGAGGAGCTAGCCTTGCCCTTCTTCTTCCTCTAGCCAAATAGCTCAAGGAGCACACTTGTAGCTACTCTATTGGCGATAGTCATCATGCGGAGACCCCGCATAACAGGTCTAGGTGTGTTATCTCCATGGAGAGCCCCGAACCTGGGTAAACCTCTTAGGCGTTCGAGGTCTCGCTCACTCCCACTTCTAGAGCCCGGCGACGTACTCTTGTCCCCATCCATGATAAGCCACCCCCGGGCATATCATGCTAGATATCTCCGACATTGGTGGCAGTGATTGAAGAACTCTGTCAATAACACTACCAAATTGAAGTTCAACTCCCAGCTGAGTCAAGTGGTTATGATACCCAGACATTTTGAGTATGTGTTCACTGACAGAACTGGTCTCCTCCATCTTGCAGCTGTAGAAGTTGTTGGAGACTTCATATCTCTCAACCCGGGCATTTCTTAATATTAACTTCAACTCTTAGAACATCTCATATGCTCCATGAGGTTCAAAACTTCTTTGAAGTCCCGGTTCTAAGCCGTAAAGCATGGCACGCTGAACTATTGAGTAGTCATCTGATCGAGCTTGCCAAACGTTCATAACATCAGCTTCAGCACTTGCAGCAGGCCTTTCAACTAGCGGTGCATCAAGGACATAATTGTTCTGTGCAGCAATGAGGATAATCCTCAAGTTACGGACCTAGTCCGTGTAGTTGCTACCATCATCTTTCAACTTAGCTTTCTCTAGGAACGCATTAAAATTCAGGGGAACGGTAGCTCGGGCCATTGATGTGTAACATAGATATGCAAAACTATACGACCAAATTCATGATAAATTAAGTTCAATTAATCAAATTACTTAAGAACTCCCACTTAAATAAACATCTCTCAAGTTATCTAAGTGATACATGAACCAAATCAACTAAGCCATGTCTGATCATCACGTGAGATAGGGTAGTCATCAATGGTGAACATCTCTATGTTGATCATATCTACTATATATATATATATATATATATATATATATATATATATATATGACTCATGTTCAACTTTTTGGTCTCCAGTGTTCCGATACCATGTCTGTACATGCTAGGCTTTTCAAGTTTAACCCAAATATTCTGCATGTGCAAAACTGTCTTACACCCGTTGTATGTGAAGTTGAGTCTATCACACCCGATCATCACATGGTGTCTCGAAACGACGAACTGTAGCAACGGTGCATACTCAGGGAGAACACTTTTATCATGAAATTAAGTGAAGGGATCATCTTATAATGGTACCGCCGTTCTAAGCAAAATAAGATGCATAAAGTATAACCATCACATGCAATCAAAATATGTGACATGATATGGCCATCATCATCCTATGCTTTTGATCTCCATCTCCAAAGCATCGTCATGATCTCCATCATCACCGGCTTGACACCTTGATCTCCATCGTAGCGTCTTTGCGTCGAGGTCGTCACGCCAAGTATTGCTTCTACAACTATCGCTAATGCATAGTGATAAAGTAAAGCAATTACATGGCGCTTGCACTTCATACAATAAAGATACAACCCTAAGGCTCCTGCCGGTTTTCGATATTACAAAACATGATCATCTCATACATCAACATATATCACATCATACCTTGACCATATCACATCACAACATGCCCTGCAAAAACAAGTTAGACGTCCTCTACTTTGTTGTTGCAAGTTTTACGTGGCTGCTATGGTTTTCTAGCAAGAACCGTTCTTAACGACGCAAAAACCACAACGGTGATTCATCAAGTTTGTTGTTTTAACCTTTTTCAAGGACCTGCCTGATACGTCTCCAACGTATCTATAATTTTTGATTGTTCCACGCTGTTATATTATCATTCTTGGATGTTTTACAATCAATTTGTAGCAACTTTATATCATTTTTTGGGAGTAAGCTATTGACATAATGCCCAATGCCAGTTGTTGTTTTATGTTTGTATTTTACTTCACAGAAAATCAATACCAAACAGAGTCGAAACGCAGCGAAACTTTTGGGAGAATTTTTCTAGGCCAAAAGACACACGTTGGGCCAAAGAAGTACCAGAGGGGTGTCTCGAGGGGGCACAACCCACCTGGGCATGCCTAGGGGCCTAGGAATGCCCTGGTGGGTTGCGCCCATGTCGGTGGCCTCTCGCACCGCCTCTTTGATCTATAAATACCCTAATATTCCACAAACCCTAAGGGAGTCGACGAAAATAAATTCCAGCCGCCGCAAGTTCCAGAAACCACAGATCCAATCTAGACACCATCACAGAGGGCTTCATCATCTTCATTGGTGCCTCTCCAATGATGCGTGAGTAGTTCATTGTAGACCTACAGGTCCGTAGTTAGTAGCTAGATGGCTTCCTCTCTCTCTTTTGATTCTCAATACAATGGTCTCTTGGAGATCTATTTGATGTAACTCTTTTTTGCGGTGTGTTTGTTGGGATCCGATGAACTTTGAGTTTATGATCAGATCTATGTTTTTATCCATGAAAGTTATTTGAGTCTTTTGATCTCTTATATGCACGATTACTTATAGCCTCGTGTTTCTTCTTCGAATCTTTGGTTTAGTTAGGCCGACTAGATCGATTTTTCTTGCCATGGGAAGAGGTGCTTTGTGATGGGTTCGATCTTACGGTGCTTGATCCTAGTGATTGAAGGGGAAACTACACATATGTATCGTTGCTACTAAGGATAAAAAGATGGGGTCTATTCCTACATGAATAGATCTTGTCTACATCATGTCATCGTTCTTATTGCATTACTCCGTTTCACCATGAACTTAATACACTAGATGCATGCTGGATAGCGGTCAATTTGTGGAGTAATATAAGTAGATGCAGGCATGAGTCGGTCTACTAATCTTGGACGTGATGCCTATATAATGATCATTGCCTGGATATCGTCATGATTATTTGAAGTTCTACAATTGCCCAACAATAATTTGTTTACCCACCGTATGCTATTTTTATCGAGAGAAGCCACTAGTGAAATCTATGCCCCCCGGTCTCTTCTTTATTATATTTGCCTTCGAGATCTATTTTCATTTGCTTTTACTTTCAGATCTATTAATACAAAAACCCAAAAATACCTTGCTGCAATTTTCATTTATTTATTTTATCTCGCGTTCCCGCGAGATCTATTTATCCAATCTACTACAATTTTTACTCCTCTTTTACGTCGGGTTGCAAGTATTTGTTCTTTGTGTGCAGGTGCCGTTCACATAGTGTTGCGTGGTTCTCCTACTGGTTCGATAACCTTGGTCTCATCACTGAGGGAAATACCTACCATAGCTATGTTGCATCATCCCTTCCTCTTTGGGGAAATACCGACGTGGTTCAAGCTGCATCATAAGGATTTTCTGGCGCCGTTGCCAGGAGACATCATCAACATCTACCAGGTTCCTAATGACAAATCTCATCTCCTTGCAATTTACATTATTTTCCATTTGCCTCTCGTTTTCATCTCCCCCACTTCACAAAAGATTGCCGTTTTATTGCCCTCTTTTTTGTTCGCCGTTTTCTCGTTAGATCTGTTTTTGAGTGCAATCTTGTTGCGTAGTCACGATGACCCAAGAGAACACCAAGTTGTGTGATTTCTCCAATACCAACAACAATGATGTTGTTAGCACTCCGATTGCTCCTCCCGCCACTAGTGCGGAGTCTTGTGATATTAATGCCGCTTTGTTGAATCTTGTCATGAAAGATCAATTTTCCGGTACTCCTAATGAGGATGCCGCATCCCATCTTAACACATTCGTGGAATTATGCTATATGCAAAAGAAAAAAGATGTGGACAATGATATTGCGAAGTTGAAATTATTCCCGTTTTCTTTGCGAGATCGTGCAAAAATTTGGTTTTCTTCTTTGTCTCGCAATATTATCGATTCTTGGGATAAGTGCAAAGATGCTTTTATTACTAAATATTTTCCGCCCATGAAAATTATTTCCCTTAGGACACAAATCATGAATTTTAATCAACTTGGGCATGAACATGGTGCGCAATCTTGGGAAAGAATGAAATTGATGCTCAGAAATTGTCCTACTCATGGTTTAAATCTTTGGATGAACATACAATTTTTTTATGCAGGATTGAATTTTGTTTCTAGAAATCTTTGGGTGAAGCTACTAAATTGCTTGATAATATTATGGCAAATTATTCACAATGGCATGCCGAAAGAGATCCTACTAGTAAAAAAGTTAATTCGGTAGAAGAAATAAATTCTTTGAGTGAAAAAGTTGATGCTCTTAGGAAGTTGGTTTCTAATAAACATGCTCATATTGATCTTAATGATGTGCCTTTGTCTACTTTGATTGAGATAAATAGTGATTCCGTAGATGTGAAGTTTGTCTCGCGAAACAATTTTAATAACAATGCCTATAGAGGTAATTTTAACCCTAGACCTTTTCTGGGAAATTCCTCTAATAATTATGGTAGTTCCTATGGTAATCCTTCTTATAATAATAATAGGAACACCTCTGATCTTGTATTAAATAATTTATCAATGCTGAAAATAATTTTAATACTATGATAGAAGAAAAGTTGAGTAAGATTGATGATATGTCTAGAAGCATTGATAGAATTTCACATGATGTAGAAAATCTCAAGATGAAATTTTTTGTGCCTAGGGTTGAGGAATCAATTAAAGCTTTATATGTTTCTATGGATGAAAGTAAGAAAAGAACCGCTATGCTTAGAGCTAAAAGAGAATTTTTAGAAAAGGCGTTTTCTAGTGATTGCTTTCATAAAAATGATGAAGATCTTAAAATGATTGGTGTTTCTTCTATTGATTCTTTGTTTAGTAAAATTAAAATTGATAAAAAAAGGGACTGAAGAAGAGTCAACTTTAGTTAGAAGGCGTCCCAATAATTTGGAGGGTAAAATCTTGTTGAGAAAATTGATAAAAGTGGGTTTGGAGAGGTCAAAACTTTAACTAGTGATGTGCCCACTCTTTTGGATTAAAAAGACTTTAATTATGATAATTTCTCTTTGATTGATTGTATTCCTTTGTTGCAATCCATGGTTAATTCACCCCATGCTTATGAACAAAATAAAGCTTTTACTAAACATATTGTTGATGCTATGATGAAAGCTGTGGAAGAAAAGTTGGAATTAGATATTTCAATTCCTAGAAAATTACATGATGAATGGGAACCTTCTATCAAAGTCAAGATTAAAAATTATGAGTGTTTTTATTTATGTGACTTGGGTGCTAGTGTTTCTACAATTCTGAAATCTTTATGTGATGTGCTTGGTCTTACCGATATTGAAGAATGTTCTTTAAATTTGCACTTGGCGGATTCTACTATTAAAAAGCCTTTGGGAAGAATTAATGATGTTATTACTCTTGCAAATAGTAATTATGTGCCCGTATATTTTATTGTTCTTGATATTGATTGCAATCCGTCTTGTCCTATTATACTTGGTAGACCGTTTTTACGTACCATTGGTGCCGTGATTGATATGAAAGAAGGCAATATTAAATTTCAATTTCCACTAAGGAAGGGTATGTAACACTTCCCTAGAACAATAATTAAGCCACCATATGAATCAATCATGAGGGCATCTTATGGATCTAGAAACAAAGATGACAATACTTAGATCTTTGCATTATGCCTAGCTAGAGGCATAAAACAATAGCGCTTGTTGGGAGGCAACCAAATGAATAAATTTTATTTTTGTATTTTCTTTCTGTTCTTGAGTGTTTGCACAATTATGATTGTGTTTTTATGTTTTAATTAGTGTTTGTGCCAAGCAAAGCCTTCACTACTGCAGGATGTTGCTAACGCGACACTACGATCAGAGACCCTTCGAGAAACTGTGTGCGATGCAATAATCGCAAACGGTGATGTATGAAAACCGTCAGAAATGTGTAAACATTTGCGATGACGGAAGCATCAAACATGGTTCAGGTTTTAGTTGCGTGTGCGATCAAGGGCATACGGTTCAGTTCAATTAACTGTTTGCGATGAGGAGGAACAAAAGAAACGGGCAGCCAGATGAAGGCGTGTGCGATACACAACATACGGTTCACTCGGATGAACTGTTTGTGATTAGGCAACACAAAAGAAACGGTCAGCCAGATCAAGGTGTGTGCGATACACGGCATGCGGTTCACTCGGATGAACTGCTTGCATTGAGACATGAGAACATAAATGGTTCAACTTAACAAGATGTGTGTGATACGCGGCAAACAAGTCTGTAATCAGAAATGTGTGTGAAGACCGATAATAACACAGACGGTTGCTGCTAATAAGACGTGTGTGTTGTGCGATGGGATTGCATACAGAACAACAACATATATTGCAGAGGAGGTGTGATGAGCAGTTTGCCATCCACCGTGCAAAAGATCCGGAGCTGCTCAGCGGCATGATCGACGACCCACCCGAAGAGCCCCCGTCGCTAGTGCTCATCGAGAGCCTGATGCCCCGCAAGGAATGGGCAGAGGAGCTCTGCAATTCAGTCAAGATAAAGGCAGCCTATGGCTTCATCATTACCCGTGGCGGCTGTGTCAACCTCGATCCCGATGATGTGGTGGCCAGGCTCGAGCGTATCCTTGGCGGAGTTGACGTCCCCGACGAAGTAGAACATCGCCAACGTGATATCTTGAGGATGCAGGTGATCGACAAAATTTGCTACCAGGCCAGAGACATGGAAATGGAGCGGTTTCGCGGACTTGTCATGCACGCGATTGCACACTGTCAAGCTCTTCTGGAAGAGGCCCAATAGCCCTAAGAGCCTCCCAGTGCCAGCAGCTCCGTAGGTGGAGGCGGGTCGGGACACTCGGAGTGAACGGCCGCAAGGGTGCTATGCTGATCATGGAGTCTGAGAAGACCATCGTCGGAAGGCCGCCAGCTCAGCCTTTTAGCTTATATTTTATTATAATTGTATGCATATGTAGGTCGTGAGTGTTTTGGGCCTTGCCGCATTTGGCATTTTAAATTATCCTGAGTATGTAAGGCAATTATTAAGAATTATTAACAGTTGTCATTGTAACTTTGCCTCAACGGCGAGCAGAGCGCGCGCAGGGACGCTAGAGCGGAGCGCGCCGCGGCCGCCTCAACGGCAAGCAACCACGTGGTCAACCTTCTGCCATCAATAAATTTTGACCTTGTTTCTCATTGCTGATTACAACGCAATAAGTAATTGCAAATCTTTTCACACCTATCAAACTAATATGTGTTCACACTTAGCACCAGGCTATAAAAACTACCCACTCGAAAATTACTTCACAGTTCCTCTCCTCATCACCCACAAAACTGGTTTTCTCTGTCAAGTCATTCTGCGATGACCGGTAGGAGGAGTTTAGGGTGGACAGATAACTAGGCAGCAAAGACCAAGGCCGCGGAAGCACTAGAGAGGTCCCGCCGCGAAGCCGCAGCCGCAACAGAGATATCCGGGCGTGCTGCGGAGCCCTTGAACGAGCTCTCACGGGCACGCGAGGGATCTCACAAGCGCATCCGCGGCGTTGGCCATCGCGACGAGCCGGCGTTCCTGTCCTTCGCCGGCGACGAGAACATTCTCACTGGTGTCACTACGCAGCAGGATCTGGTCGATGGCTTGATGAAGCTGCTCAAGATCAGCGATGCCTCGGTTGACAAGGCGACTGGCCTCGTCGAGCAACTCATGGATGACAATGCGAAGCTCCTCAAGTTGGTCGCCGAGAAGGAGGAGGAGGCTGCCGGCTGGAAGATGCTGCATGAGCAGAGCAGTGCCTCGGAGATGACGCTGAAAGCAGTCGTCGAGGAACTGATGGGTGGCTTGAGGAAGCTCCGGATCGAGTGCGAGCAGGAGGTGGAGGAATCCGTGGCTGCTTTCAAGCAAAGTCGTGAGGAATTGAAGAAGGAGCTGGAGGATTTCGCCGCCCGGTGATCCATCGACGAGTAGAGACAGTAGCGACCCAGATCGTCGTCTGCAATTTCCTTCTTCTCTTACCCCGTGTCTTCCGGGCTTTGCCGCATGTGGCATTTTAAATTATCCAGAATATGTAAGACAATTATTATGTGTGCCATTGTAAATTTGTCGTCGTATTATCCGTTGCCATTTTATTTGTGGTCGTATTATCCGTTGCCCTATGTGGCAATTTAAATTAGGGTGGAATACTAGTTGAAAACACGAACAAAGCAAATGCTGCCATGGGATCACAAGCAAACACCCTCCGTCCAGGTGCTTTAACCCATTAAGGGAGAAGTTGTGAGCGAGGCGGGCGGCGGCTGGTGCATGGAGGTCAAAGAGCTCGCTTCCCGGTGAGCATGGGCAGCCTTGCTGCTCGCACGTGTTCCGTCGAGCCTGCGAGGTGGACAGGATGCACGCGTCCTGTCGAGCCTGCGCGGTGGACTGCTCGCATGCATCCCGTCGAACCTGCACGGCGGACTTCTCGCGCTCGTCCCGTCTAATCAAACAGCTGCACACACGGCACCGAGTATGGTTAAATTTTGACACGGTAAATATAATACAACCGTTTGCGATATTAACGTGTCAGCTTTTTGTTTCAAAAAGGACTTCGTTGGCTACTAATGTGTGCGCCTCTTCTCAAACTGGACGATTTTTTTACCACGACATATATGTGCCATGTCATGAAACCATGCCAAGTTTCATGTTTTTTGGGTGACCTTTTTATTTACTGGGATTTAAAAACCGAGATTCTCATTGTTTCAGGACGACGACAAGTTTGTAATTCATTCTCATTCCTTAAACGAGACCTAAACATGCACCCAATGACACATGTACGATTTCCCACCCATTTTGCTTCATTGGAGCATGTGGTTGTAGTTCAAATTTGAATTATGGACTACATTAAATGCATAGAAAACTTAGTAATTAGTAATATATATACAATGGCCAAACGAACCCTGAACAGTTTCAAATTTCAGCCTGACACTCCTGTTATTCTATGTTTCCTGTAGAAAACAAAGTTCAAGGCGAGAAGAGGCATCGATTATCGTTTCGCCCACAAAAGGGGCATGTTTCCCTACCGGAACCATGAGGGTTGCGACGGGCTCTGGTTTGTAAAAGGCTTGTAATATAGCTTCGCTCAAATTGGACAATTATATATACCATGTAGTGACACCATGCCAATTTTCATGATTTCCTGGTGAGTTTTGGATTTACAGACATTTAAAAACCGAGATTCGCAATGTTTGTGGCCAGGACAGGACGGCGAGACGGTTGAATTCGTTCCCATTCGTTCCATGGGACCTAAACATGCACCCCAAGGAAACATGTACGTTTTTTCTAGCCATTTTGGTGCACTGGAGCATGTATTTGTAGTTCGGATTTGAATGATGGATATTAAATGCCTAGAAAACTCAATTAATGAATAAAAAAGGTCAAACGAACCCTGAATAATTTCAAAGTTCAGCGCGAATCTCCAGTTGTTCTGTGTCGCGTGTAGAAGAAAATACGAGGCTAGAAGAGGGAGTGATTATCGTTTGGCCCACAAGGGGACACGTTTCCCTATTGAAACCACGAGGGTTCTTGCGACAGGCTCCGGTTTGTAAGAGGTTTGTAATAAAGCTTGGCCCAAATTGGCAATGTTTTTACCATGACATATATGTGCCATGACATGACACCTTGCCACCTTTGATGACTTTCTGGTGAGTTTAGGATTTATGGGGACTTAAAAATTGAGATTCGAAATGTTTGAGGAAGAGCCAGGACACCGGTACGCTTGTAATTCGTTCCCATTCCTGGCATGAGACCTAAACATGCACCCAAGGACACATGTATAATTTTTCTAGCCATTTTGGTGAACTGGAGCATGTATTTGTAGTTCAGATTTGAATTATGGACATAAATGCCTAGGAAACTCAATTAGTGTATAAAAAGGCCAAATGAACCCTGAATAAGTTTAAATTTCAGCATGGATATCCTGTGGTTCCATGTTGCCCTTGGAAGAAAATACAAGGCGAAAAGAGGCAGTGATTACGTTTTGCCCACAAGGGGAACACGTTTCCCTATCAGAACCACCAGGCTTCTTTGAGAGAAGCTCCAGTTTTTGTAAGAGGTTTGTAATAAAGCTTGCCCGAAATTGGACAATGTTTTTACCACGACATATATGTGCCATGACGTGACACCATGCCACCTTTGATGACTTTCTGGTGAGTTTAGGATTTATGGGGACTTTAAAACCAAGATTCAAAATGTTTGAGTACGAGCCATGACACTAGTACGGTTGTAATTCGTTCCCATTCCTGGCATGGGACCTAAACATGCACCCAAGGACACATGTATAATTTTTCTAGCCATTTTGGTGAACTGGAGCATGTATTTGTAGTTCGGATTTGAATTATGGACATTAAATGCCTAGGAAACTCAATTAATGTATAAAAAAGGCCAAACGAACCCTGAATAAGTTAAAATTTCAGCACGGATATCCTGTCGTTCCATGTTGCCCGTAGAAGAAATACAAGGTGAAAAGAGGCAGTGATTATGTTTCGCCCACAAGGGGGACACGTTTCCCTATCGGAACTATGAGGCTTCTTTGAGAGAAGCTCCGGTTTGTAAGAGGCTTATAATAAAACTTGCGCCACAATGGACGAAAAAAATTCCTCGAGATATAAGTGCGATGTCGTGACACCATGGCAGGTTTCACGATTTTCAGCTTAGTTTTGGATTTACAGGGATTTAAAAACCGAGATTCTTCTCACGAAATGTTTTCAAATAGCACACGGTTCACTCACGAGAGCCGATATTCAATGAAAACTTCGTGGAAACCATATTTAATGTTTCAGAAAAATCTGAAAAAATGTGGGATGTTAAGAAGGTGATGTTTTATTGCACACAAAATTTCAAGTTGAAAAACATTACGAGATGTGAGCTATGAGAAAGACAAATTCCGCCCTAAATAGTGACATTACTATTCGGCACTATTCAACACTGATTTTGTCTTCTTCATAGCTCACATGTCTTAATGTGTTTCAACTTGAAATTTTGTGTGCCAATAAAACATCATCCTCTTAACATCCCGCATTTTTTGAATTTTTTTTAAGCTTCAAAACATCTCTTTCTCATGGTTTTACCGGTTTCCACCGAATGTTGGTTTCCGTATGATACCCCCCCCCGCTGCGCGCGCGATCTGAGTCCTGCGTTCTGACTGGCCAGAACCCAAACCCCACGAATCGTACGTGTGCACCGTTGGATGCTCCCAGATCGAACGACAACCCTGAGCCCTTTCGACAGCACATGCAATACATAGGTAAGCACTATGCGCATGCGTCGCGTAGCTCACGCTTCCTTCTCTACTAGGTTTTCATTCAAAACAGGCTACCATTTCTCGCCACTCCTCTCATCGGTTTCCCGCCTCTTCTCCCAGATATGCATGATGTAGATGTTCGTTTATATTCTTATAGTTCATCTCATCCAAAATCAATTAGTTTTGTAAAAAAAACTATTTTAAGATTCATGGAATTGTGCATTGTAAAGGTAAAAACAAAAAGTGACAATTCATCTAGAAAAAAAAGGTTTGGGCAATTAAGATATGGAAGATTCTAGATAACAAAGGAGAATTGCTTGTGTTTAGAGGCTCGTGCATTATGCTTAAGTTCAACCATGGATTCTTCTAGACTGTACATGTGGCAGAATCTGGTGGAATGTAGATGATATCCAACGGCGAGTAGTGCTCGGATTTTCCATCTCTGTACCGTCGGATTGGCTTCATCCAACGAGCAACTTTCATAGTTATCCGCACACTATATGTGTATAGATGTATAGATGTATAGATATATATAGATGTGTCCCATGCTAGACAAAATAAAGTTTGAGCGCATGCGTGGGACGACCCCCCCCCCCCCCCCGCTGCAGCCTCGAAGTTGGGAAACTGACATCATAGGTATTGAACCAGGCTTGGAGTCGGGTACGGTGTTCGGTTTGTAATGTACTTGGCGTGGCCCATCGAAGTTGTGCACTTGGGATTTAAACACATCATACACCATCGTACCCATATATATTTTCGGGCCGCATGCAGTGTATACGGGGTCTTCTGATCGACCACGTCTCCCTTGTGTGGTTTTTTGTGACGACACGGATATCTGTGGGCTCCCCGAGTGTATATATATCATCCCTTTGACCGATAATGAGAGGTATGTGTTGGCCATGAATGGATTCCTCTTAGTTCATGTTAGGGCCGGTCACCGTCAAATGTCGGTCAACCAAAGCTCGAGCTCATGCGTTGTCAGGATTCCCTCCCAGATGCTCGGATTGCTGGGTTCGACCTACATCAAACCCATGCGTACATATCTCGTCCTTAACTACCTTGCCTTCATGGTTGTTGTCTGTATCGAGAGGTAGGCACCACATCTAAATTGTACATTATTCTATATTGAAAACACACATCACCCCTTCCCAACGTACATCATTTTGGGCCGCATGCAAGAGGTGCTTGTTTTGTGGTCCCTCTCGTGCGATGTTTATGATGGTTCAATCTATTGGCCCAAGCGGTTTATCGACAACAACAACTGTCATTTGACCAAACGAAAGATTCATTGGTTCGTCTTATGGTAGGTCATGGCGACATGCATGTATGACCAAAGTATCGATCATTAGGTGCATCCACCCCGCTGACACGAAGTGGGAGGTGGTGGCCAAGCATCCTAGCTAGGTACGATATTATGTCTATATATATCCTAGCTAGGTGGTTGTTAGGGTGCTTTCGGGTTTGCGAGGCAGGTGCCACCAAAGTTATGCATTGTGTATTTAAAGTTTTAAACATCCCCAATATTCGTACATATATTTTGCCACTTCCAGGTGGTTCTTGACTTCTGGCCCCTCTCATCGATCTTCAATGACGCGCCCAATAGTTGGCCCGCGGGGTCAAAGTTGTGCATTGGAATTTTGAACATCACATACCACCCTTTTCACTCATATATATTTGGGCCACATGCTGGTGTGGCTGTCTTTTGACCCTCCCTAACGTTATTTTTTGCTGCAAAGACTCTGATGATCCTCAACGGACACGGGGTATAATATCTAAACCGTGTGCGATACAAGTACGATGTGAATCACCATGACCGCGCAAGCGCGAGCAAATTAAGGTGGAGATACTGGCTCAACCGTGTGTGATGCAAGTGCGCTGAAATCACGATGACCGCGCAAGCGCGAGCAAAGGGTGGAGGTAATGGCTCAACCGTGTGCGACGCAAGTACGCTGAAATCACCATGACCGCGCAAGCACAAGCAAAGGGTGGAGGTACTGGCTTAACCGTGTGCGATGCAAGTTTGTTGTAAAACCACCACCTGTGGAAGCTAAAGGCGGGTAAGTTTGTTTGGAAATTAGGACGAACCGTGTGTGATAGAACAACTAGCTAGAAATATAAAAAACAAACTACCCGCCTTGAGCGTTGCAAAAATCGGCGGATCCGCGCCACTTTTCCATATTATCATACACGCATATTGTTATTGGACCGTGCGCGATCTTGGGCACTCCCGCCCCGCATCAATTCCTTTACCCAAATTTTAGTAGCCGCCGTACTTCAACCGTCGCCCACACTCCTCCAGCACCGACCTTATAGTAAAATTTTAGCAGCCGAGGCATTTGAACCGTCGCCCTCCCTCGTCCACCACCATCTCCACCCACCATTACTAAAATTTTCAGTAGCCGCAACGTATCCTCAAACGAATCCGAAAAACATACCGATACTTGTTGAAGAAAGATGGGATGCCTTCCGGGGCATCCCCAAGCTTAGACGCTTGAGTCTCCTTGAATATTTACTTGGGGTGCCTTGGGCATCCCCAATCTTGAGCTCTTGCCTCTCCTACTTCTCCTCACATCGAGACATCCTTGATCCTCGAACACGTCATCCACACAAAACTCAACAGAAAGCTCGGTAAGATCTGTTAGTATAATAAAGAAAATCACTACTCTAAGTACTGTTGCAAACCAATTAATATTTTGTTGTTTCATTTTAGCTACTGTAATATAACTTTTCCATGGCTTAATCCACTGAAAGAAATTGATAGATTCATCTAAACAAGCAAACTATGCATCAAAAACAGAATCTGTCTTAAACAGGACAGTCTGTAGTAATCTGAATATTCACCATACTTCTGGTACTCCAAAAATTATGAAACAATTAGGAAAAATATACAATTTGTATAGAAAGACAGTGCAAAAAATTTCATAACCGTTTGACGTTCCAGTAGAAAATGTAAAATCGCGCACTACAGCCAAAGTTTCTGCTCTGCACCGCACAAACCAACAAGCAGTGTAAACATCCTAAAGGCAAATCTTGGTACATTATTTTTATAATACAATGGAATTGTACAAGGGGATAATTATTTTGGTTGAAAAGTTTCTGTAATCAAGATTCACAAAGTTTCCGTGAGCATGAACAAAGTTCAAGGAGCTCCCCCACTTCAACAATGCTTGTCTCTCTCACTTTCACTTTCCTTTTTGAAAAGTTTTGGGTTCCCTTCTTTATTTTTTTTGTTTTTAAACTATATAAAAGCACACAACAGAAATAAATGACTCTCTAAAACTTCCAGGTTGTCTCCTTGGCAGCGCTTTTTTTAAAGCCATTAAGCTAGGCATATAGTGCTCAAGTAATGGATCCACCCGGATCCCAAGGTATATCAAAGCCAATTTTAATTAACAATGATTTGTGATTTAGTAGTGAGCACAAAGCAACATATATCAAGCAATGACGAAGTCTAACTCTCTTCCTATGCATCAGCATGTCATAAAAGAACAATTCATGCACACATAGTAAAGGCCAATGCATAGTATAAACAATTTCTTGCGATTTTATCGTGTTGGAAACATGGAGAGGCGGAGATGTAGTTCCTCTCTCATAATAATTGCAAGTAGGAGCAGCAAGCACATTCATATTATATCTATCAAAATCATCATGTGTAGTAGTGAAACGCAACCCATCAATATAATCCTTAATAAGGGCAAACTTCTCCGATATAGTGTAGTCGGGAGAATTAAGATAATAAGACTATCATGCATGGGTGCAATAGCAACAATTTCATGTTTAACATAAGGAACTATAGCAAGTTCATCTCCATAAGCATAATTCATATTGGCATCTTGGCCACAAGCATAGCAAGCATCATCAAAAAGGGATATTTCAAAAGAATCAACGGGATCATAACAATCATCATAGCAATCATCCTTCGGTAAGCACGAAGGGAAATTAAACAATGTATGAGTTGAAGAGTTACTCTCATTAGAAGGTGGGCACGGGTAGCTAATCCTCTCTTCCTCCTTTTGTTCTTCGCTCTCCTCATCATCTTTTTCATCCAATGAGCTCATAGTTTCATCAACTTCTTCTTCCATAGACTCCTGCAAAATATTAGTCTCTTCTTGGATAGCGGAGGAGTCCTCAATATATGGTTTAATATAAGGATTAGAAGCATAATTATCGTAGCAATATTTAAGTATGGCCAAATTTTCAGATTTGTAGAGAGTAGTACCACACTCTTCAATAAAAGAAGCAATTTCACAAGTACCCCTAAAAGCAACAAATTCTTCAATTTGTTGAACATCATAGTAATTATAAACATCCTTAGTATACGAACATACGATTCCATTATCACTAAACTCACATTGATAAGGAAGGTGTTTCTTAGGGTCTTTAGAACAACAAGTACAATCATATATTTCACATAAATTCCAAGCATAGCACTGCAAACGATGAATTTGATCCAGTAAAAGTTTCCATTTTTCAGATATGCGGTGTCACACATAACAAGCATGCTCATCTAAAGATTTTCCCTCAACTAAGCTAGTTGGGGTTTCAGCACGAGCACATAGGGATCGAAGATGATCCAAGTAAAAAGCTTCAGGAGTGTGATAGATTTTGAGTGGTTCTTCAACCATTGGTGTAGTAGGTACAACTAATTTTTTTTGGTATTTTGCATTTCCTACCCATAACTAAAGATAGATAACAACTTAGAACAACAAATAAAAATTACTTAGTGATAAAGCAAACAAGCACACACACGAGAATATTCACCCCGTGCTATAACTCCCCGGCAACGGCGCCAGAAAAAGGTCTTGATAACCCACTAGTATAGGGGATCAATTGTAGCCTCTTTCGATAAGTAAGAGTGTCGAACCCAGCGAGGCGCTAAAGGTAGAACAAATATTCCCTCAAGTTCTATCGACCACCGATACAACTTTACGCACGCTTGACGTTCGCTTTACCTAGAACAAGTATAAAACTAGAAGTACTTTGTAGGTGTTGTTGGATAGGTTTGCAATAATATAAAGAGCACGTAAATAAAAACTAGGGGCTGTTTTAAGTAAAGAAGCAATAAAGTTAGTATAGCGAGTGTGGAAAAGTGGTGGTAGGAGTTGCGAAATTGTCCCTAAGCAATTAACTACTTTACTAGACCGATAGCAAGTTTTATGTGGGAGAGGCCACTGCTAGCATGTCATCCCTGACTTGGAATTCTATGCACTTATGATTGGAACTATTGATATGTCTCCAACATATCTATAATTTTTTTATTGTTCCATGCTATTATATTATCCATCTAGGATGTTTTATATGCATTTATATGCTATTTTATATGATTTTTGGGACCAACATATTAACCTAGAGCCCAGTGCCAGTTTCTGTTTTTTTCCTTGTTTTTGAGTATCACAGAAAAGGAAAACCAAATGGAGTCCAATTGACCTGAAACTTCACGGAACTTATTTTTGGACCAGAAGAAGGCCATGGAGCAAAAGAGATGGGCCAGAAGAGTCTCGGGCTGCCCACGAAGGTGGGGGGAGCGCCTCCCTACCTCGTGGACAGCCCGGAGACCCCCTGACTTGTTCTCGACACCAAAACCTCTTATATATACAGTAACCTCCAGAACATAACCTAGATCGGGAGTTTCGCCGCCGCAACCCTCTGTAACCACCGAAAACCAATCTAGACCCGTTCCGGCACCCTGCCGGAGGGGGGAATCCCTCTCTGGTGGCCATCTTCATCATCCCGATGCTCTCCATGACGAGGAGGGAGTAGTTCACCCCCGGGGCTGAGGGTATGTACCAGTAGCTATGTGTTTGATCTCTCTCTCGTGTTCTTGATTTGGCACGATCTTGATGTATCGCGAGCTTTGCTATTATAGTTGGATCTTATGATGTTTCTCCCCCTCTACTCTCTTTTATGGATTGAGTTTTCCCTTTGAAGTTATCTTATCGGATTGAGTCTTTAAGGATTTGAGAACACTTGATGTATGTCTTGCATGTGCTTATCTGTGGTGACAATGGGATATCACGTGATTCACTTGATGTATGTTTTGGCGATCAACTTGCGGGTTCCGTGACCTCGTGAACTTATGCATAGGGGTTGGCACACGTTTTCGTCTTGACTCTCTGGCAGAAACTTTGGGGTACTCTTTGAAGTTCTTTGTGTTGGTTGAATAGATGAATCTGAGATTGTGTGATGCATATCATATAATCATACCCACGGATACTTGAGGTGACATTGGAGTATCTAGGTGACATTAGGGTTTTGGTTGATTTGTGTCTTAAGGTGTTATTCTAGTACGAACTCTATGATAGATCGAATGTAAAGAATAGCTTCATGTTATTTTAGTACGGACTCTTGAATAGATCGATCAGAAAGGATAACTTTGAGGTGGTTTCGTACCCTACCATAATGTCTTCGTTTGTTCTCCACTATTAGTGACTTTGGAGTGACTCTTTGTTGCATGTTGAGGGATAGTTATATGATCCAATTATGTTATTATTGTTGAGAGAACTTGCACTAGTGTAAGTATGAACCCTAGGCCTTGTTTCCTAGCATTGCAATACCGTTTACGCTCACTTTTACCACTTGTTACCTTGCTGTTCTTATATTTTAGATTACAAAAACATATATCTACCATCCATATTGCACTTGTATCACCATCTCTTCGCCGAACTAGTGCACCTATACAATTTGCCATTGTATTGGGTGTGTTGGGGACACAAGAGACTCTTTGTTATTTGGTTGCAGGGTTGTTTAAGAGAGACCATCTTCATCCTACGCCTCCCACAGATTGATAAACCTTAGGTCATCCACTTGAGGGAAATTTGCTACTGTCCTACAAACCTCTTCACTTGGAGGCCCAACAACGTCTACAAGAAGAAGGTTGTGTAGTAGACATCAAGCAGTTTCTGGCGCCGTTGCCGGGGAGGTGAGTGCTTGAAGGTATATCTTTAGATCTTGCAATCGAATCGTTTAGTTTCTTGTTTTATCACTAGTTTAGTTTATAAAAGAAAACTAAAAAATGGAATTGAGGGTGCCTCGTATGCTTCATCTTTTTAATATCTTTCATGAAAATAAGGATTCCGATAATTGTGCTCAATTGCTAGAGGAAGAATGCATTAGAATGTTTGCCACTAAGTCTTTGAATGATGAGCATGATTGCAATGTTGTTAGTGCGAACTCTTTGAATATCCATAGTACTAACGATGATTGCCCTAGTCATGATGAAAATGTCTCTTATAAGCATGTCAATTTTTGTGGAGTGCATAGAGTTTGCAAGTACACACCAAATAGGGAAGATAGATTTTGTAAGAGTCATAAGTATTTGGAAACTAAATGGTTGCAAGAAAGGCTAGATGATTGTGCTGAAAGATTCAATATTTATCGCCACCCTTGTGAACTTTGCAATGAACATGGTCATTAAAGCTCCAATGCTATTTGTTTCATGATCAAATTGTGTCCAAAAATTGTGATAACTTGATTACCCTTGAGCATCATAAAGAGCTTAGTCTTCTTGGTGTATGAAGAAATGAAACGTATAATTGCGGTTATTCCAAAATTTAATCTTGATAGATTTCTTGATCTTGATCTAGAAGAAATTTTTATGTGTTGTGCGGTGAATTGCATTGAAAATCCTTATATTGCCAATTACATAAAGACAAGAAAAAAATAGAAGATGAAGAGAATACTAATGAGAGGGAAGAGACTTCCCAATATCCTCCTATTATTTCTTATGATGAATCAAGTAACGAGGAGGAGCCTTCTATTCAACCAATATCATTAATAAGGAGCTCAAAAGAGAGGGTTAAACCCACACATGATGTGAAGAAGAAAAAGAAAAAAAGACGGAGAAGCAAAGGTAGAAAGGTATCCCTCCCAAATGATGTTTTTTTTTACAGAAAGACTGTAACAGAACCCTCTACAGTATAATTGGTGCAACAAAGCCAAATTGCAAGTACCATGCCTTGAACCTGGGTGCGTGGGAAGGCATCAACCCCTTCCCACCACTAGGCTATGCCTTAGTCTGCTAATTGCTCCTATTACTCATTGTGATGATGATAATTGCTATACTATTGGTGCTATCCATACTATTAATGATGAGAGTGATTATGCTTATGATATGAAAAGGTCCAAGCTTGGGGATGCTACGTTTGATGAGAATGACATGTTTGAGAATATATTTGCTGCAATTAATGTTTGTCCCAAGCTTGGGGATGCTATGTTTAATGAAGATGATATTTTTAGCCTCTCAAGTTTTGATGAGCAAATTTATTATGATGATAGCATGCCTCCTACTTATGATGATTATATTGATGAATTTGGAAGAGTGTCAACTTTAGGAAGTAATGATCCCACTATTTTGGAGGATGTTGAATCTTATTGTGACAATTATGAAAGTGGATTTGGAGAGGTCATGACTTTATTTAGTAATGATTCCACTATCTTGGAAGAGGTTTCAATTGATTATGATGAGAACAAAGTTGCTACTTATGATGATTATTGTGATGACACTTATGCTATAAAAAGTAGTGATGATTATATTTATAAAACTTGTCATGATTATGATTACCCTTTTTCTGAACATTACTCTTTTAATGTGGAAACAATTTATAGTATTCGAATTTCTTATGATACTCCCACTATTCCAAATGAGAAGAATTTTGCTTATGTGGAGAGTAGTAAATATTCTATGCTTGTAGATCATGAAAAGAATGCTTCATGTGATGGTTATATTGTTGAATTCATTCATTATTTTTCTGAAAATTATTATGAGGGAGGAACATATGCTTGTAGGAATTGCAATAATATCAAGTTTCCTCTCTATGTGCTTAAAGTTTTGAAGTTATGCTTGTTTTGCCTTCCTATGCTAGTCGATTATTGTTCCCATAAGTTGTTTGCTCAAAAAATCCCTATGCATAGGAACTGGGTTAGAATTAAATGTGCTAGTCATATGCTTCATGATGCTCTCTTTGTGTTTCAATTCTTATCTTTTATGCGAGCATCATTGAAATCATCATGCCTAGCTAAAAGGCATTAAAGAAAAGCGCTTGTTGGGAGGCAACCCAATTTTATTTTTGTTTCTTGATTTTTGTTTATTTTTAGTAATAACTAATTCATCTAGCCTCTGTTTAGATGCAGTTTTATTGTTTTAATTAGTGTTTGTGCCAAGTAGAACCTTTGGGAAGACTTGGGTGAAGTCTTTATGATCTTGCTGTAAAAAAACAGAAACTTTAGCGCTCACGAGATTAGCAACAAAGTTTTACTTGAGAGTTCTATTTAGTTGATTCTTTTTGCAGATGATTAATAGACAAATTCCTCAGGTCCAACAATTTATTTCAGAATTTTTGGAGTTCCAGAAGTATACGTTTGATACAGATTACTACAGACTGTTCTGTTTTTCACAGATTCTGTTTTCATTGTGTTGTTTGCTTATTTTGATGAATCTATGAGTAGTATCGGAGGGTATGAACCATAAAGAAGTTCGAATACAGTAGATATTACACCAATATGAATTTAGAATGAGTTCACAACAGTACCTAAGTGGTGATTTATTTTCTTATACTAACGGAGCTTACGAGTTTTCTGTTGAGTTTTGTGTTGTGAAGTTTTCATGTTTTGGGTAAAGATTCGATGGACTATGGAATAAGGAGTGGCAAGAGCCTAAGCTTGGGGATGCCCAAGGCACCCCAAGGTAATATTCAAGGACAACCAAGAGCCTAAGCTTGGGGATGCCCCGGATGGCATCCCCTCTTTCGTCTTCGTTCATCGGTAACTTTACTTGGAGCTATATTTTTATTCACCACATGATATGTGTTTTGCTTGGAACGTCATTTTATTTTTGTTTTGCTTGCTGTTTGAATAAAATACCAAGATCTGAAATTCTTAAATGTTAGAGACTTCACATAGTTGCATAATTATTCAACTACTCATTGATCTTCACTTATATCTTTCGGAGTAGTTTGTCGTTTGCTCTAGTGCTTCACTTATATCTTTTAGAGCACGACGGTGGTTTTATTTTGAAGAAATAGATGAACTCTCATGCTTCACTTATATTATTTTGAGAGTCTTTTATAACATCATGGTAATTTGCTTTGGTTATGAATTTAGTCCTAATATGATAGGCATCCAAGAGGGATATAATAAAAACTTTCATATAAAGTGCATTGAATACTAAGAGAAGTTTGATACTTGATAGTTGTTTTGAGATATAAAGGTGGTGATATTAGAGTCATGCTAGTTGGGTAATTATGAAATTGAGAAATACTTGTGTTGAGGTTGGCAAGTCCCGTAGCATGCACGAATGGTAAACGTTGTGTGACAAATTTGAAGCATGGAGTGTTCTTTGATTGCTTTCCTTATGAGTGGCGGTCGGGGGACGAGCGATGGTCTTTTCCTACCAATCTATCCCCCTAGGGGCATGCATAGTAGTACTTTTCTTCGAGGGCTAATAAACTTTTGCAATAAGTATATGAGTTCTTTATGACTAATGTGAGTCCATGGATATTATGCACTCTCACCCTTCCATCATTGCTAGCCTCTTCGGTACCGTGCATTGCCCTTTATCACCTTGAGAGTTGGTGCAAACTTCGTCGGTGCATCCAAACCCCGTGATACGATACACTCTATCACACATAAACCTCCTTATATCTTCCCCAAAACAGCCACCATACCTACCTATTATGGCATTTCCATAGCCATTCCGAGATATATTGCCATGCAACTTTCCACCGTTCCGTTTATTATGACACACATCATCACCGTCATATTGCCTTGCATGATCATGTAGTTGACATCGTATTTGTGGCAAATCCAACATGCTAATTTTTCATACATGTCACTCTTGATTCATTGCATATCCTGGTACACCGCCGGAGGCATTCACATAGGGTCATATTTTGTTCTAAGTATCGAGTTGTAATTCTTGAGTTGTAAGTAAATAAAAGTGTGATGATCATCATTATTAGAGCATTGTCCCATGTGAGGAAAGGATGATGGAGACTATGATTCCCCCACAAGTCGGGATGAGACTTCGGATGAAAGAAAAAAAAGAAAAGAAAAAGAGGCCAAAAAAAAGAGAAGCCCCAAATAAAAAAATAAAAAAAGAAAAAAATGAGAGAAAAAGAGAGAAGGGACAATGTTACTATCCTTTTTCCACACTTGTGCTTCAAAGTAGCACCATGATCTTCATGATAGAGAGTCTCTTATTTTGTCACTTTCGTATACTAGTGGGATTTTTTCATTATAGAATTTGGCTTGTATATTCCAATGATGGGCTTCCTCAAAATGCCCTAGGTCTTCGTGAGCAAGCAAGTTGGATGCACACCCACTTAGTTTATTTTGATGAGCTTTCATATATTTATAGCTCTAGTGCATCCGTTGCATGGCAATCCCTACTCCTCGCATTGACATCAATTGATGGGCATCTCCATAGCCCGTTGATTAGGTGCGTCAATGTGAGACTTTCTTCTTTTTTTGTCTTCTCACATAACCCCTATCATCATACTCTATTCCACCCATAGTGCTATGTCAATGGCTTGTGCTCATGTATTGTGTGAGGGTTGAAAAGACTGAAGCGCGTTAAAAAGTATGAACCAATTGCTCGGCTTGTCATCGGGGTTGTGCATGATGGGAGCATTTTGTGTGACGAAAATGAAGCATGGCCAAACTATATGATTTTGAAGGGATAAGCTTTCTTTGGCTATGTTATTTTGATAAGACATAATTGCTTGGTTAGTATGCTTGAAGTATTATTATTTTTATGTCAATATTAAACTTTTGTCTTGAGTCTTTCGGATCTGAATATTCTTGCCACAATAAAGAAGATTACATTGACAAATATGTTAGGTAGCATTCCACATCAAAAATTCTGTTTTTATCATTTACCTACTCGAGGACGAGCATGAATTAAGCTTGGGGATGCTTGATACGTCTCCAACGTATCTATAATTTTTTATTGTTCCATGCTATTATATTATCCATCTAGCATGTTTTATATGCATTTATATGCTATTTTATATCATTTTTGGGACTAACCTATTAACCTAGAGCCCAGTGCCAGTTTCTGTTTTCCCTTGTTTTTGAGTATCACAGAAAAGGGAAACCAAACGGAGTCAATTGACCTGAAACTTCACGGAGCTTATTTTTGGACCAGAAGAAGGCCATGGAGCAAAAGAGATGGGCCAGAAGAGTCCTGGGCTGCCCACGAGGGTTGGGGGCGCGCCCACCCCCCTGGCGCGCCTCCCTACCTCGTGGACAGCCCGGAGACCCCCTGACCTGTTCTCGACGCCAAAACCTCTTATATATACATAAACCTCCAGAACATAACCTAGATCGGGAGTTCCGCCGCCGCAAGCCTCTGTAGCCACCGAAAACCAATCTAGACCCGTTCCGGCACCCTGCCGGAGGGGGGAATTCCTCTCCGGTGGCCATCTTCATTATCCCGGCCCTCTCCATGACGAGGAGGGATTAGTTCACCCTCGGGGCTGAGGGTATGTACCAGTAGCTATGTGTTTGATCTCACTCTCTCTCGTGTTCTTGATTTGGCACGATCTTGATGTATCGCGAGCTTTGCTATTATAGTTGGATCTTATGATGTTTCTCCCTCTCTACTCTCTTGTAATGGATTGAGTTTTCCCTTTGAAGTTATCTCATCGGATTGAGTCTTTAAGGATTTGAGAACACTTGATGTATGTCTTGCATGTGCTTATCTGTGGTGACAATGGGATATCGCGTGATTCACTTGATGTATGTTTTGGTGATCAACTTGCGGGTTCCGTGACCTCGTGAACTTATGCATAGGGGTTGGCACACGTTTTCATCTTGACTCTCCGGTAGAAACTTTGGGAACTCTTTGAAGTTCTTTGTGTTGGTTGAATAGATGAATCTGAGATTGTGTGATGCATATTGTATAATCATACTCACGGATACTTGACGTGACATTGGAGTATCTAGGTGAAATTAGGGTTTTGGTTGATTTGTGTCTTAAGGTGTATTTCTAGTACGAACTCTATGATAGATCGAATGGAAAGAATAGCTTCGTGTTATTTTACTACGGACTCTTGAATAGATCGATCAGAAAGGATAACTTTGAGGTGGTTTCGTACCCTACCATAATCTCTTCATTTGTTCTCCACTATTAGTGACTTTGGAGTGACTCTTTGTTGCAAGTTGAGGGATAGTTATATGATCCAATTATGTTATTATTGTTGAGAGAACTTGCACTAGTGAAAGTATGAACCCTAGGCCTTGTTTCCGAGCATTGCAATACCGTTTACGCTCACTTTTACCACTTGTTACCTTGCTGTTTTTATATTTTCAGATTACAAAAACATATATCTACCATCCATATTGCACTTCTGTCACCATCTCTTCGCCGAACTAGTGCACCTATACAATTTGCCATTGTATTGGGTGTGTTGGGGACACAAGGGACTCTTTGTTATTTGGTTGCAGGGTTGTTTAAGAGAGACCATCTTCATCCTACGCCTCCCACGGATTGATAAACCTTAGGTCATCCACTTGAGGGAAATTTGCTACTGTCCTACAAACCTCTGCACTTGGAGGCCCAACAACGTCTACAAGAAGAAGGTTGTGTAGTAGACATCAACTATTAGCAAGCATCCGCAACTACTAACGTTCATTAAGTTAAATAGCATTAAGATATATTGGTCCCCCTTCAATCCCGTATGCATCAATTTCTATGCTAGGTTGAAGCTTCTGTCACTCTTGCCCTCCAATACATAGTCCTATCAACATACAACTAACCCTATGGTGTGATCCACACGCGCGCTCATATGATGGGCACCAAAGGAAAGCAACATAACCACAAGAAAATTAAACCAATCATAGCAATTCACCAATTACCGATAGGACAACGAAAACCTACTCAGACGTCATAGGATGGCAACACATCATTGGATAATAATATGAAGCATAAAGCACGATGTTCAAGTGGAGGGTACAGCGGGTTGCGGGAGAGTGGACTGCTGTAGATAGATGGGGGAAGGTGATGGAGATGTTGGTGAAGATGGCGCAGGTGTTGGTGTAGATTGCGGTGATGATGATGGCCCCGGCGGCGTTCCGGCGCCACCGCGGGAGAGGGCGAGAGAGCCCCCATTCTTCTTCTTCTTCCTTAACCTTCTCCCTAGATGGGAGAAGGGTTTCCCCTCTGGTCCATGGCCTCCATGGCGGCGGAGGGGCGAGAGCCCCTCCGAGATTGGATCTGCCTCTCTGTCTCTCTATGTTTCTGCCTTCTAGATTCTGCCCTTTCACCGTTTCTTATATTCCCGGAGATCCGTAACTCCGATTGGGCTGAAATTTGAACACGCTTTCTATCCGGATATTGGCTTTGTTGTGGCGAAAGAAGGGCACAAACCGCCTTACAGGGTATCCACGAGGGTCAGGGGCGCGCCCACCCCCCTAGGGCACGCCCACAGCCTCGTGGACCACTCGAGCATCGTCTCACGTTGATTCTTCTTCCCAAAAATCACATATATTCCAAAAAAAATCTCCGTCAGTTTTTATCCCATTTGGAGTCCGTTTGATATGGATTTTCTGCGAAACAAAAAACATGCAACAAACAGGAACTGGCACTGGGCACTGGATCAATATGTTAGTCTAAAAAATAGTATAAAAAGTTGCCAAAAGTATATGAAAGTTGTATAATATTGGCATGGAACAATAAAAAACTATAGATACGACGGAGACGTATCAGACGGCGCGGCGAACTCTACGGAATTCCTCCAGGCCTACGCGGAGGCCGTTTGGGTGGCGGGCGGCGACGACAAGGTCGTGGCGAACTGGCTCCCGATGGCTCTCACAGGCGCGCCTCGCTCCTGGTTGCTCAACCTGCCGGAGTCTTAGGTGGCCTCCTGGGAGGAGCTGCGTGATTTGTTTGTCGCATGCTTCGCGGCTCCGGCACCTCATGCCGTCACGGCCATCCTCGGCAGATCGCAGGCACCTGCCTCAAGCCGCCACGCCAAGCAGCTCTTCCGACAGGTGGAGGCCGCTCAGTTGCGGCGGGGGGCTCCTCCAGGCTGGGCGGCGCCCGGGGCCGACCTTGTCTTCGACTCCAGGGATCACCCCAAGACCACGGCCGGCGCTGCTGCACTCCCCATGCTTTGCACCCCCACCATCTGCAACGTAGCGCTCACCAGGACCCTCATCAATGGTGGCGCTGATGGAAGCTGCAACTACGTCGGTATTTCCCCGGAGAGGGAGGGATGATGTAGCACAGCGACAGTAGGTATTTCCCTCATTTATGAAACCAAGGTATCGAACCAGTAGGAGAACCAAGCAACACTACGTAAATAGCACCTGCACACAAACAACAACACCTCGCAACCCGACGAGTTAAAGGGGTTATCAATCCTTTCCGGGGTACGGCGCCTCAAGATAGGCAAGCGGACGTGAGGTAAATTGTAGTAGATTGATAGATCGAACGCGAAATAAAATAAATAAAGATAAAACGCAGCAAGGTATTTTTGTATTTTTTGGTTTAATAGATCTGAATAAAATGCAAAGGAAAAGTATATCACAGGGCAAATATATGAGAAAGAAGACCCGGGGGCCGTAGGTTTCACTAGTGGCTTCTCTCGAGAAAAATAGCAAACGGTGGGTAAACAAATTACTGTTGGGCAATTGATAGAACTTCAAATAATTATGATGATATCCAGGCAATGATCATTACATAGGCATCACATCCAAGATTAGTAGACCGACTCTTGCCTGCATCTACTACTATTACTCCACACATCGACCGCTATCCAGCATGCATCTAGTGTATTAAGTTCATGGAAAAATAGAGTAATGCAATAAGAACGATAACATGATGTAGACAAGATCCGTTTATCTATATGGCGGTAGATATAGATCTCATCATTTTATCCTTAGTAGCAATGATACATACGTGTCGGTTCCCTTTCTGTCACTGGGATCAAGCACCTTAAGATCGAACCCACTACCGGGCACCTCTTCCCATTGCAAGATAAATAGATCAAGTTGGCCAAACAAAACCTAAATATCGGAGAACAAATACGAGGCTATAAGAGATCATGCATATAAGAGATCAAAGAAACTCAAATAACTTTCATGGTTATAAAAAGATATAACTAATCATAAACTCGAAGTTCATCAGATCCCAACAAACACACCGCAAAAGAGTTATATCATATGGATCTCCAAGAGACCATTGTATTGAGAATTCAACGAGAGAGAGAAATCCATCTAGCTACTAACTATGGACCCGAAGGTCTACAAAGAACTTCTCACGCATCATCGGAGAGGCACCAATGGAAGCGGTGAACCCCTCCGTGATGGTGTCTAGATTGGATCTGGTGGTTCTGGACTCTGCGGCGGCTGGATGAATATTTCGTCGACTCCCCTAGGGTTCTGGTATTTTTGGGGTATTTATAGAGCAAAGAGGTGGTCCGGGGGGCACCCGAGGTGGGCACAACCCAGGTGCAACCAGGGCCCATTGCCTTCCTTCTGGCCCATCAAAAATCATCATGAAGTTTCGTGGCATTTGGACTCCGTTTGATATTGATTTCCTGCGATGTAAAAAACATGGAAAAAACAACAACTAGCACTTGGCACTATGTCAATAGGTTAGTACCAAAAAATGATATAAAATGACTATAAAATGATTATAAAACATCCAAGATTGATAGTAAAAAATCATGGAACAATAAAAAATTATAGAAACGTTGGAGACGTATCAGCATCCCCAAGCTTAACTCCTACTCGTCCTCAAGTAGGTAAGTGATAAAAACATAATTTTTGATGTGGAGTGCTGTTCATCAAGTCATATCATATTCTTTTCTTTATAGCATGGACATTTGGACTTTTATGTGATTCAAAGCAATAGTCTAGTTTTGACATAATAATTGAGATACTCAAGCATATCAACATGCAACCTATACTTGATCCATCATGCTCAAACATTGATCCATTCATGAAACACACTCGAATATTAACTACACCCAATACTTGAGCATGATCATATTGCCTCCTAGTTGGTGCTTTTTATGAGAGAATATGGAGACTCAAATTTCAAAATAAAAATTGCATAAAGTAAAAGAAAGGCCCTTCGCAGAGGGAAGTAGGGATTTGTAGAGGTGCCAGAGCTCAAAGCGAAAAATAAGAGATAAAAACATTTTGGGAGGTGTATCCATCCCACCAACAAAAACGACGTAGAGTTCCCAACACTTTCCATTCTAGATATGCCATAGGCGGTTCCCAAACAGAAAATAAAATTTATTCCTTTTTACACCATTCTTTCACTTTCCATGGCTAGCCATATCCACGGGTGCCCTCCATACCAACACTTTCCAATGAATTTATTATTTGACAACATAAAGTAAATTCAATTTTTTGCATTTCGGGACTGGGCATCCCTAAGACCTTTGCCTTACTCTCGTGCAATGACAAGCAAATAAACACTCATCTTGATAATAACACATCTAGCATGGAAAATATTAGCCACCTGTTACCGTTCCGCGAGCGAAACAAACACACAAAAGATAAGTTTATTTTGAAAATTAGAGATAGCACATGCAAGTTTGCTTAGAATGGCAAGAATACCGCATATAGGTAGATATAGTGGACTCATGTGGCAAAACTGGTTTAAAGGATTTTGGATGCACAAGTAGAGGTCATACTTAGTGCAAATGAAGGCTAGCAAAAGATTGTGAAGCGACCAACCAAGAAACGAATAATCTCATAAGCAAGCATTAAGCATAATTAACACCGAATAATGCACCACAAGTAGGGTATAATTTTCATTGCATGATTATTGACGTTCATCCATGCATATGGAATCACAAACCTTAACACCCATATTCTTACTAGAGCACAATTACTCATCAACATAACTCACATATCACATCGTCATATCTCAAAACTATTACTAAGAATCAAGTTTATTTTGTCCAATGATCTTCATGACATTTTATTTTACTTTATCCTTCTTGGATATCTATTACTTTGGGACTAATTTTCATGTGTTGCTTTTCATAAGCTCAAACAAATATAAGTGAAGATCATGAGCATATCAAATTTTCTTTCTCTCAAAATAATTTAAGTGAAGCAAGAGAGAATTTCTTCAAAATTTTACTAACTCTCAAATAAATCTAAGTGAAGCAAGAGAGCATTTCTTCAAAAGTAACAAAGCACACCGTGCTCAAAAAGATATAAGTGAAGCACTAGAGCAAGTCCTAGCTCATAAAAGATTTAAGTGAAGCATAGAGAGCAATTCTAGCAAGTCATGATATAATTTTGGCTCTCTCAAAAAGGTGTGTCCCGCAAGGATTGATGACTTAAAACACAAAATGAAACAAGCAAAGACACATATCATACAAGACGCTCCAAGCAAAACACATATCATGTGACGAATAAAAATATAGCCTCGAGTAAAATACCGATAGTTGTTGGAAGAAAGCGGGGATGCCACTTGGGGGCATCCCCAAGCTTAGCTGGTTGCTCATTCTTGGATAATAGCTTGGGATGCCGGGGCATCCCCAACATTAGGCTTTTACATCCTTCCTTCATCCATCGTAAGATAACCCAAAACTTGAAAACTTCAATCACACAAAACTCAACAAAACCTTCGTGAGATCCGTTAGTGTAAGAAAAATAAACTACTACTATAAGTGCTGTATCAAACCAATTATTATTATGTTTTTGTATTATATCTACTGTATTCCAACTTTTCTATGGCAAAAACTCATCAAAGAAAACCATAGAGCCATCAAAATAAGCACACAACACAAACAAAACAGAATCTGTCAAAGCAGAACAGTCTGTAGCAATCTGATTTAAACGAACTTCTGGAACTCCAATTTTTTTGAAACACTAGGACATCCTAGATAATTTGTAAAATGATCTTATTCAAAAATAATTAGCATTTTATCACGTTCGGGTGAATTTTGGCAATTATTTTCGTGAGCATGAAGTTTCTGTCTTTTTCAGCAAGATCAAGCAACTATCACCCAAGAAGATCCTATTGGTTCTAGTTGGCACAAACACTAACTAAAACACAAAAAACACAATCATAACAGTATCATAATTGTTCTAACACTCAAGAACATAAATCAAAAAGTAAAAATAAATTTTATTCATTGGGTTGCCTCCCAACAAGCGCTATAGTTTTACGCCCTTAGCTTAGGCATAAAGCAAGGATCTAAGTTTGTCATCTTTGGTTCGAGATCCATAAGATGCCCTCATGATTGATTCATAAGGTGGCTTAATTCTTGTTCTAGGAAAGTGTTCCATACCCTTCCTCAAAGGAAATTGGAAATTAATGTTGCATTCTTTCATATCAATCACGGCACCAATAGTGCGCAAAAACGGTCTACCAAGAATAATTGGACAAGATGGATTGCAATCAATATCAAGAACAATAAAAAATATGGGCAAATGATTCCTATTTGCAAGAATAAGAACATCATTAATTCTTCCCATAGGCTTTTTAATAGTAGAATCCGCCAAGTGCAAATTCAAGGAACATTCTTCAAGATTGGTAAGACCGAGCACATCACATAAAGATTTCGGAATTGTAGAAACACTAGCACCCAAGTCACACAAAGCAAAACACTCATAATTTTTAATCTTCACTTTGATATTAGGTTCCCACTCATCATGCAATTTTCTAGGAATTGATACTTCTAATTCCAATTTTTCTTCAAGAGCTTTCATCATAGCATCAACAATATGTTTAGTAAAAGATTTATTTTGTTCATAAGCATGGGGTGAATTTATCTTGGATTGCAACAAAGAAATACAATCAATCAAAGAGCAACTATCATAATTAAAGTCTTTGTAATCCAAAAGAGTGGGTACATCACTAGTTAAAGTTTTGACCTCTCCAAACCCACTTTTAGCAATTTTCTCAACAAGATTTTCACCCTCCGAAATATTGGGACGCCTTCTACCTAAAGTTGACTCTTCTCCAGTCCCCTTTTTCATCATTCTTAACTTTACTAAACAATGAATCAATAGAATAAACACCAATTATTTAAGATCTTCATCATCTTTGCAAGAATAATCACTAGCAAAAGCTTTCTCTAAAAATTCTCTTTTAGCTCTAAGCATAGAAGTTCTTTTCTTACTTTCATCCATAGAAACATAAAGAGCTTTAATTGATTTATCTACTTTAGGCACAAAAAATTTCATCTTGTGATTTTCCACATCATGAGCAATTCTATCAACACTTCTAGACAAATCATCAATCTTATTCAACTTTTCTTCCATGGAATGTTGAAAACCTTTTGTGTGTTGATAAATTATTTAATATTATTCTCAAGATCAGAGGTGTTCCTATTATTATTGTAAGATTTATTTCCATAGGAATTACCATAATTGCTAGAGGAATTACTAGGAAAAGGCCTAGGATTAAAATTACCTCTATAAGCATTGTTGTTGAAATTATTTCTAGAGATAAAATTCACATCAATAGCATCACTATTTTGCTCAATCAAAGTAGACAAAGGCATACCATTAAGATCAATAGGAGCACTTTTACTAGCAACCAATTTCATAAGAGTATCAACTTTATCACTCAAAGTAGAAATTTCTTCAACCGAATTAAATTTTTTACTAATAGGAGCTCTTTCGGTATGCCATTGTGAATAATTTGCCATGATATTATCAAGCAATTTGGTGGCTTCTCCCAAAGTAATTTCCATAAAAGTACCACCCGCAGCGGAATCTAAAAGATTACGAGAAACAAAATTCAATCCCGCATAAAAAATTTGTATGATCATCCAAAGATTTAACCCATGAGTTGGGCAATTCCTTAGCATCATTTTCATCCTTGCCCAAGATTGTGCAACATGCTCATGTTCAAGTTGCTTGAAATTCATGATCTGGGTTCTAAGGGAAATAATTTTTTCGGGCGGAAAATACTTAGTGATAAAAGCATCTTTGCACTTGTTCCAAGAATCGATACTATTGTGAGGCAAAGAAGAGAACCAATTTTTTTGCAGAATCACGCAAAGAGAACGGAAATAATTTCATCTTGACCACATCTTTTTTCTTTTGCATATCGCATAATTCCACGAAGGTATTAAGATGGGACGCGGCATCCTCATTAGGAGTACCGGAAAATTGGTCTTTCATAACAAGATTTAGCAAAGCGGTATTAATATCACAAGTCTCCGCACTAGTGGCGGGAGGAGCAAGCGGAGTGCCAACAAAATTATTGTTGTTGGTATTTCAGAAATGACATAACTTGGTGTTCTCTTGAGTCATGATGACCACACAACAAGATTGCACCCAAAAACAGATCCGGCAAGAAAACGGCGAACGAAAAGAGAGAGACGAATAAAACGGCAAATTTTTGTGAAGTGGGGGAGAGGAAAATGAGAGGCAAATGGCGAATAATGTAAATTGCAAGGAGATGAGATTTTGGATTAGGAACCTGGTTATGTTGAAGATCCTCCCCGGCAACGGCGCGAGAAATTCTCCTTGATGGTAGCTGCAACTACGTCGGTATTTCCCGGGAGAGGGCGGGATGATGTAGCACAGCGACGGTAGGTATTTCCCTCAGTTATGAAACCAAGGTATCGAACTAGTAGGAGAACCAAGCAACACAACGTAAATAGCACCTCCACACAAACAACAACACCTCGCAACCCGACGAGTTAAAGAGGTTGTCAATCCCTTCCGGGGTACGACGCCTCAAGATAGGCAAGCGGGCGTGAGGTAAATTGTAGTAGACTGGTAGATCGAACGCCAAATAAAATAAATAAAGATAAAACACAGCAAGGTATTTTTGTATTTTTTTGGTTTAATAGATCTGAATAAAAATGCAAAGGAAAAGTAGATCGCAAGGCAAATATATGAGAAAGAAGACCCGGGGGCCATAGGTTTCACTAGTGGCTTCTCTCGAGAAAAATAGCAAACGGTGGGTAAACAAATTACTGTTGGGCAATTGATAGAACTTCAAATAATTATGATGATATCCAGACAATGATTACATAGGCATCATGTCAAAGATTAGTAGACCGACTCCTGCCTGCATCTACTACTATTACTCCACACATCGACCGCTATCCAGCATGCATCTAGTGTATTAAGTTCATGGAAAACATAGTAATGCAATAAGAACGATGACATGATGGCAACGGCGCTCACGGCCCTCAAGCTCGTTTTCAAGGCTGTCGCGGTCGCGCGACCGGATGCAGAGGGAGCTCCGAAGACCCCGGAGGCTGCACCAGCAAAGAAGAAGCAGTTGTTCTCCCAAGACCAAGCCGAAACGAAGCAGGTGCCAGTCGACGGCGACGGGGGATCAGGCCCCACCTTCACCATAGGCATCAGCCTCTCTCCGGACTAGGAAGAGGCGCTGGTCGGCTTCCTCCGTGCAAACAAGGACATGTTCGCATTGGAGGCGACGGACTTGGTCGGCGTCCCGTGAAGGGTGATGGAGCACCACTTGATGGTGTGCCCCAGCACGTGGCCGGTAAAGCAGAAAGCGCAGCGACAGGCCCTGGAGAAGCAATCGTTCATCGCCCAGGAGGTTCACAAGCTGCAAGAGACCGGTGTCATTCGAGAGGTGCGGCACCCAGATTGGTTGGCCAACCCGGTCATTGTCCCCAAGAAAGGCGGGAAGGAGCGCATGTGCATCGACTTCACGAGCCTCGACAAGGCTTGCCCTCAGGACCCTTTCCCTCTTCCACGCATTGACCAGATCGTCGACTCCACTACCGAGTGCAACTTGCTGTGCTTCCTGGACGCTTTCTCGGGCTACCACCAAATCAAGATGGTGTTGCAGGATGTCAAGAAGACAACCTTCCTGACCCCGTGCGGGGTGTACTGCTACACCTGCATGCCGTTCGGGCTGCGCAACGCTGGCGCGACCTTCCAACATTTGATGCACATCGCCCAGGGCCGGCAGCTCGGGAGGAACCTCGAGGCGTACGTTGATGACATAGTGGTCAAGTCGCGGGAGGCGAGGGCCCTCGTCAAGGATTTGGAAGAAACGTTCGCCAGCCTGCGCAAGGTGAACATGCGGCTCAATCCGGAGAAGTGCGTGTTCGGCGTCCCGTCCGGTAAGCTACTGGGTTTCCTGGTGTCACATAGAGGGATCGATGCTAACCCAGAGAAGATCAAGGCGATAGAAAGGATGAGCCCGCCGCAGACCCTTAAGGAGATGCAGAGGCTCGTGGGCTACGTGACTTCATTGGAGCGCTTCACCTCCAAGCTAGGCGAGCACGCCCTCCCATTCTTCAAGCTGATGACAAAGAAGGGCCCATTCGAATGGACTCCAGAGGCCGAGGCGGCCTTCCAGGACCTCAAGAGGTACCTCACCAGCCCACCGGTGATGGTGGCACCTCGTCCTCTTGAGCCCCTAGTGCTTTACCTGGCCGCCATGCCCCACTCAGCTAGCGCGGCACTCGTGGCTGTTCGGGAAGAGCACGTGAAGGTGGGTGCGCGACGTAGCACCCCGCACCCGGCCGCGATACTGCAGCCTCGGGACGGCACCCCTGAGGCCACGGCTGCCCCACCGGACAACAAGGCACATGAGGCTCTTCCGTCTCAGGAGGGGCAAGACTTCGTTGACGCCCCCTCCCTCATCGAGCACCCCGTATACTTCGTCAACACGGTGATGCGTGACGCGCGTGCACGCTACCCCATGCCACAGAAGCTCCTACTCGCACTCCTCGTCGCTTCCAGGAAGTTGCACCACTACTTCCAAGGCCACCCAATCAAGGTTGTCTCCACGTACCCCCTGGAGAAGGTGCTCCAGAGCCCCAATGCCGCGGGAAGGGTTGCTGAGTGGAACATCGAGCTGCAGGCGTTCCAGCTAGAGTGCAGCACCACCAGGGTCATCAAGGGCACGACCCTTGTTGACTTCGTGGTAGAATGGACTGACGCCCCTGACTGAAGGGTGGGCGAGGACCTCTCCCTCACGCCCGGAGATGAAGCACCAGATGGTTGGGTCATGTACTTCGACGACGCGTTCGCACGACAGGGCGCGAGGGCTAGAGCCATGCTCATCTCACCCACCCAGGACAAGCTCTACTACGCAGTGCAGCTCTGCTTTCAACAAGGCGAAAAGGTCTCCAACAACATCACTGAGTACGAGGGCCTGATCGCTGGCCTCAGGGCCGTGGCGGCTCTAGGGGTCAGGCGCCTCACCATCAAAGGTGACTCCCAGCTCCTCGTCAACTTCTCCAATAAGGCGTACAAGCCAAAGGACAAGCACATGGAGGGATACCTTGAAGAGGTACGCAAAATTGAGAAACGATTCTTGGGCTTGGAATTGCAGCACGTACCACGCGGCACAAACAAGGAGGCGGACAACATCGCCAAGAAGGAGTCCCGGCGTGACCCCTAGAAACCTGGCGTCTTCGAAGAGCGGCTCTTCAAGCCATCGCCGACTCCCCCCACTGCAGGACCGGTGTTGCCTCGGGAGGATCCACCCATGGCACCCACCTCGGGCGCCCCAGCTTGCAGCCCGACCTCAGGGGCCTACCTGCTCCTTGCGCTCAAACCTCAGGATGGGTGCTAGACCGAGGACTTCAAGGCATACCTGCTCCGAGGTGCCTTGCCAGATAAGGAAGAAGACGCAGAATGCGTGGCCCGCCAAGCCACCGCGTACTGCATCCAGGACGACGAGCTCTACCGCACGCGCCCAAATGATATCTCTTTGCGATGCATTTCCAAAGAGCAGGGGTGCGAGCTGTTGGTCGACATCCACAGCAGGGACTGCGGGCATCACTCCTCGTCGCGTACCCTCATGGGAAAGGCGTTCTGCAGTGGGTTCTACTGGCCCACGGTGCTCAACGACGCTGCCGAGCTCGTGAGGTCGTGCGAGGCATCTCAGTTCCATGCCAAACATATCCACCAACCCGTTCAAGGCCTTCAAACCATCCCGCTTTCATGGCCGTTCGCGGTTTGGGGGCTGGATATCTTGGGCCCCTTTCCCTGAGCAGCTGGAGGCTACCGCTACCTCTACGTCGCCATCGACAAGTTCATCAAATGGGCGGAGGTGGAGCCCATGCGCACCATCCCGGCTGGGTCGGCCGTCAAATGCATCAAGGGCCTCGTGAGCCGCTTTGGGGTCCCCAGCCGTATCATCAACGACAATGGCTCTCAGTTCACGAGCAACCTTTTCAAAACATATTGTGCTAATCTTGGAACGTAGATATGCTACGCTTCGGTGGCACACCCGCGGAGCAACAGCCAGGCCAAGCGCGCCAACGTGGAGGTCTTGAGGGTCCTCAAGGCAAGTGCTACCTCTTGAGCATGCGTTGGTTTTCCCTTGAAGAGGAAAGGGTGATGCAGCAAAGTAGCATAAGTATTTCCCTCAGTTTTTGAGAACCAAGGTATCAATCGAGTAGGAGACTACACGCAAGTCCCTCGTACCTGCACAAACAAATAAGAACCTTGCAACCAACGCGATAAAGGGGTTGTCAATCCCTTCATGGCCACTTGCAAAAGTGAGATCTGATAGAGATAATAAGATAAATATTTTTGGTATTTTTGTTGTATAGATTGGAAAGTAAAGATTGCAAAATAAACGGCGGCAGAAATAGCAAATTGACGGGAAAATAATATGATTGAAGATAGACCTGGGGGCCATAGGTTTCACTAGTGGCTTCTCTCAAGATAGCATAAGTATTACGGTGGGTGAACGAATTACTGTCGAGCAATTGATAGAAAAGCGCATAGTTATGAGAATATCTAGGCATGATCATGTACATAGGCATCTCGTCCGCGACAAGTAGACCGAAACGATTCTGCATCTACTACTATTACTCCACACATCGACCGCTATCCAGCATGCATCTAGAGTATTAAGTTCATAAGAACAGAGTAACACATTAGGCAAGATGACATGATGTAGAGGGATAAACTCAAGCAATATGATATAAACCCCATCTTTTTATCCTCGATGGCAACAATACAATACAATACGTGCCTTGCTGCCCCTGCTGTCACTGGGAAAGGACACCGCAAGATTGAACCCAGAGCTAAGCACTTCTCCCATTGCAAGAAAGATAAATCTAGTAGGCCAAACCAAACTGATAATTCGAAGAGGCTTGCAAAGATAATTAAATCATGCATAAAAGAATTCAGAGAAGAATCAAATATTGTTCATAGATAATCTTGATCATAAACCCACAATTCATGGATCTCGACAAACACACCGCAAAAAGAATTACATCGAATAGATCTCCAAGAGAATCGAGGAGAACTTTGTATTGAGATCCAAAGAGAGAGAAGAAGCCATCTAGCTAATAACTATGGACCCGAAGGTCTGTGGTAAACTACTCACACATCATCGGAGAGGCTATGGTGTTGATGTAGAAGCCCTCCGTGATCGATTCCCCCTCCGGCGGAGCGCCGAAAAAGGCCCCAAGATGGGATCTCACGGGTATAGAAGGTTGCGGCGGTGGAAATAGGGTTTCGTGGTGCTCCTGGATGTTTTCGGGGTATATGAGTATATATAGGCGAAAGAAGTAGGTCGGTGGAGCCACAAGGGGCCCACGAGGGTGGGGGGCGCGCCCTCCTACCTAGTGGCCGCCTCGTTTCTTCCTTGACGTCCACTCCAAGTTTCCTGGATTGCGTTTGTTCCAAAAATAACTCTCCTGAAGGTTTCATTCCGTTGGGACTCCGTTTGATATTCCTTTTCTGCGAAACACTGAAATAGGCAAAAAAAACAGCAATTTGCACTGGGCCTTTGGTTAGTAGGTTAGTCCCAAAAATAATATAAAAGTGCATAATAAAGCCCATTAAACATCCAAAACAGATAATATAATAGCATGGAACAATCAAAAATTATAGATACGTTGGAGACGTATCAAGCATCCCGAAGCTTAATTCCTGCTCGTCCTCGAGTAGGTAAATGATAAAAACAGAATTTTTGATGTGGATTGATACCTAGCATAATTCTCAATGTATTTTTCTTTATTGTGGCATGAATGTTCAGATCCGAAAGATTCAGGATAAAAGTTTAATATTGACATAAAAATAATAATACTTCAAGCATACTAACAAAGCAATGATGTCTTCTCAAAATAACATGGCCAAAGAAGGTTATCCCTACAAAATCATATAGTCTGGCTATGCTCTATCTTCATCACACAAAGTATTTAATCATGCACAACCCCGATGACAAGCCAAGAAATTGTTTCATACTTTTGATGTTCTCAAACTTTTTCAATCTTCACGCAATACAGGAGCCTGAGCCATGGATATAGCACTATATATGGAATAGAATGGTGGTTGTGGAGAAGACAAAAAAGGAGAAGATAGACTCACATCAACTAGGTGTATCAACGGTCTATGGAGATGCCCATCAATAGATATCAATGTGAGTGAGTAGGGATTGCCATGCAACGGATGCACTAGAGCTATAAGTGTATAAAAGCTCAACAAAAGAAACTAAGTGGGTGTGCATCCAACTTGCTTGCTCACGAAGACCTAGGGCATTTTGAGGAAGCCCATCATTGGAATATACAAGCCAAGTTCTATAATGTAAAATACCCACTAGTATATGGAAGTGACAACATAGGAGACTCTCTATCATGAAGATCATGGTGCTACTTTGAAGCACAAGTGTGGTAAAAGGATAGTAACATTGTCCCTTCTCTCTTTTTCTCTCATTTTTTTATTGGGCCTTTCTCTTTTTTTTATGGCCTCTTTTCTCCTTTTTTTTCTTTTTCTTTTTCGTCCGAAGTCTCATCCCGACTTGTGGGGGAATCATAGTCTCCATCATCCTTTCCTCACTTGGGACAATGCTCTAATAATGATGATCATCACACTTTTATTTACTTACAACTCAAAATTACAACTCAATACTAGAACAAAATATGACTCTATGTGAATGCCTCCAGCGGTGTACCGGGATATGCAATGAATCAAGAGTGACATGTATGAAATAATTATAAAGGTGGCCTTGCCACAAATATGATGTCAACTACATGATCATGCAAAGCAATATGACAATGATGAAACGTGTCGTAACAAACGGAACGGTGGTAAGTTGCATGGCAATATATCTCGGAATGGCTATGGAAATGCCATAATAGGTAGGTATGGTGGCTGTTTTGAGGAAGGTATATGGTGGTTGTATGATACCGGCGAAAGGTGCGCGGTATTAGAAAGGCTAGCAATGGTGGAAGGGTGAGAGTGCGTATAATCCATGGACTCAACATTAGTCATAAAGAACTCACATACTTGTTGCAAAAATTTATTAGTTATTGAAACGAAGTACTACGCGCATACTCCTAGGGGGATATATTGGTAGGAAAAGACCATCGCTCGTCCCCGACCGCCACTCATAAGGAAGAAAATCAATAAATAAATCATGCTCCGACTTCATCACATAACGGTTCACCATACGTGCATGCTATGGGAATCACAAACTTTAGAACAAGTATTTCTCAAATTCACAACTAATCAACTAGCATGACTCTAATATCACCATCTTCATATCTCAACACAATTATCAAGTATCAAACTTCTCATAATATTCGATGCACTTTATATGATAGTTTTTATTATACCCATCTTCGATGCTCATCATATTAGGACTAATTTTATAGCCAAAGAAAATTACCATGTTGTTCTATAAGACTCTAAAAATAATATAAGTGAAGCATGATATATCAATAATTTCTATAAAATAAAACCACCACCGTGCTCTAAAAGGATATAAGTGAAGCACTAGAGCAAATTTATTTAGCTCAAAAGATATAAGTGAAGCTCATAGAGTATTCTAATAAATTCTGATTCATGTGTGTCTCTCAAAAAGGTGTGTACAACAACGATGATTGTGGTAAATTAAAAAGCAAAGACTCAAATCATACAAGACGCTCCAAGCAAAACACATATCAAGTGGTGAATAAAAATATAGCCTCAAGTAAAGTTACCGATAGACGAAGACGAAAGAGGGGATGCCTTCCGGGGCATCCCCAAGCTTAGGATTTTGGTTGTCCTTGAATTTTACCTTGGGGTGCCTTGGGCATCCCCAAGCTTAGTCTCTTTCCACTCCTTATTCCAAAATCCATCAAATCTTTACCCAAAACTTGAAAACTTCACAACGCAAAACTCAACAGAAAATCTCATGAGCTCCGTTAGTATAAGAAAACAAATCACCACTTCAAGGTACTGTAATGAACTCATACTTTATTTATATTGGTGTTAAACCTACTGTATTCCAACTTATCTATGGTTCATACCCCCCGATACTAGCCATAGATTCATCAAAATAAGCAAACAACACACGAAAAACAGAATCTGTAAAAAACAGAACAGTCTGAAGTAATCTGTTTCAAACGTATACTTATGTAACTCCAAAAATTCTGAAATAAATTTTTGTACGTGATAAATTTGTCTATTAATCATCTTCAAAAAGAATCAACCTAAAATCACTCTCCAGTAAAAAATTGTAGCTAATCTCGTGAGCGCTAAAGTTTCTGTTTTTTACAGCAAGATCATAAAGACTTCACCCAAGTCTTCCAAAAGGTTCTACTTGGCACAAACACTAATTAAAAACATAAAAACACATCTTAACAGAAGCTAGATGAATTATTTATTACTAAACAGAACCAAAAAGAAGAAAGAAACAAAAATAAAATTGGGTTGCCTCCCAACAAGCGCTATCGTTTAACGCCCCTAGCTAGGCATAAAAGCAAGAATAGATCTAGGTATTATCATTTTTGGTATGCAATCCATAAGTGGCTCTCATAATAGATTCATAAGGTAATTTAATTTTATTCCTAGGAAAATGCTCCATGCCTTCCCTTAACGGAAATTGGAATCTAATATTTCCTTCTTTCATATCAATAATTGACCAATCGTTCTAAGGAAAGGTCTACCAAGAATAATAGGACATGTAGGATTGCAATCTATATCAAGAACAATGAAATCAACGGGCACATAATTCCTATTTTAAACAATAAGAACATCATTAATTCTTCCCATAGGTTTCTTAATGGTGGAATCCGCAAGATGCAAATTTAAAGAACAATCATCAAATTCACGGAAACCTAACACGTCACACAAAGTTTTTGGAATCGTGGAAACACTAGCACCCAAATCACACAAAGCATAGCATTCATGATCTTTAATCTTAATTTTAATAGTAGGTTCCCACTCATCATAAAGTTTTCTAGGGATAGAAACTTCCAATTCAAGCTTTTCTTCATAGGATTGCATTAAAGCATCAATGATATGTTTAGTAAAAGCTTTATTTTGAGCATAAGCATGAGGAGAATTCAACACGGATTGCAACAAGGAAATACAATCTATCAAAGAGAAATTATCATAATTAAATTCCTTGAAGTTAAAAATAGTGGGTTCATTGCTATGTAAAGTTTTGACTTCTTCAATCCCACTTTTACCAATTTTTGCATCAAGATCTAAAAACTCCGAATCATTGGGACGCCTTTTAACTAAAGTTGACTCATCTCCAGTCCCATCATTATCAAGATTCATATTGAAAAACAAAGATTTAATAGGAGACACATCAATCACTTTTAGATCTTCATCCTTATTATCATGAAAACTAGAAGAGCACGCTTTTATAAAGCAATCTTTTTAGCAAGCATCCTAGCGGTTCTTTCTTTGCACTAGTCAATGGAGGTTCTCATAGATTTGAGAGACTCATTGATATCATGCTTAGGTGGAATAGATCTAAGTTTCAAAGAATCAACATCAAGAGAAATTCTATCCACGTTCCTAGCCAACTCATCAATCTTAGGTAATTTTTCTTCAAGCAAAGCATTGAAATTCTTTTGCGAAATCATAAATTCTTTAACACTAGTCTCAAAATCAGAGGCATCTTATTAAAATTTCCATAAGAGTTGTTGTAGGAATTACCATAATTATTAGAGGAATTACTAGGAAACGGCCTAGGATTAAAGTTTCCTCTATACGCGTTGTTACCAAAATTATTCCTACCAACAAAATTCACATCCATAGATTCATTATTATTCTCAATCAAAGTAGACAAAGGCATATCATTAGGATCAGAAGAAACACTCTTATTAGCAAACAATTTCATAAGTTCACCCCTCTTTCCACTCAAAACATTAATTTCTTATATAGCATGAACCTTTTTACTAGTAGATATTTGGTGTGCCATTGAGAATAATTAACCATAATATTATCTAGGAGTTTAGTAGCTTCTCCTAAAGTGATTTCCATAAAAGTGCCTCCCGCGGCCGAATCTAAAAGATTTCTAGAAGCAAAATTCAATCCGACATAAATTTTTTGTATAATCATCCATAAGTTCAAACCATGTGTAGGGCAATTACGTATCATTAATTTCATTCTCTCCCAAGATTATGCAACATGCTCATGATAAAAGAGATTATCTTAGTGGGAGGAAAATACTTAGAGATAAAAGCATCTTTCACTTATTCCAAGAATCAATACTATTTTTAGGCAAAGACGAAAACCAAGTTTTAGCATGATCTCTAAGCGAAAACGGAAATAGCTTCAATTTAACAATATCATTATCCACATATTTCTTCTTTTGCATATCAAACAAATCAACAAAGTTGTTTAGATGTGTAGCGGCATCTTCACTAGGAAGGGCGGAGAATTGATCTTTCATAACAAGATTCAGCAAAGCAACATTAATTTCACAAGATTCAACATCGGTAATAGGACCAATCGGAGTGCTAAGAAAATCATTATTGTTGGTATTGGAAAAAGCACACAATTTACTATTGTCTTGAGCCATCGTGAGAAACAATCCAACACACAAGCACACAAGAAGCAAGAAAAAGGGCGAACGAAAAAGAGGGCAAATAAAACGGCAAGGGTGAAGTGGGGGAGAAGAAAACGAGAGGCAAATGTCAAATAATGTAATGCGAGGGATAAGAGTTTGTGATGGGTACTTGGTATGTCTTGACTTGAGCGTAGATCTCCCCGGCAACGGCCCCAGAAATCCTTCTTGCTACCTCTTGAGCATGCGTTGGTTTTCCCTTGAAGAGGAAAGGGTGATGCAGCAAAGTAGCGTAAGTATTTCCCTCAGTTTTTGAGAACCAAGGTATCAATCCAGTAGGAGACTACACGCAAGTCCCTTGTACCTGCACAAACAAATAAGAACCTTGCAACCAACGTGATAAAGGGGTTGTCAGTCCCTTCACGACCACTTGCAAAAGTGAGATCTGATAGAGATAATAAGATAAATATTTTTGGTATTTTTGTTGTATAGATTGGAAAGTAAAGATTGCAAAATAAACGGCGGCAGAAATAGCAAATTGACGGGAAAATAATATGATGGAAGATAGACCCGGGGGGCATAGGTTTCACTAGTGGCTTCTCTCAAGATAGCATAAGTATTACGGTGGGTGAACGAATTACAGTCGAGCAATTGATAGAAAAGCGCATAGTTATGAGAATATCTAGGCATGATCATGTATATAGGCATCACGTCTGCGACAAGTAGACCGAAACGATTCTGCATCTACTACTATTAATCCACACATCGACCGCTATCCAGCATGCATCTAGAGTATTAAGTTGATAAGAACAGAGTAACGCATTAGGCAAGATGACATGATGTAGAGGGATAAACTCAAGCAATATGATATAAAGCCAATCTTTTTATCCTCGATGGCAACAATACAATTCGTGCCTTGCTGCCCCTACTGTCAATGGGAAAGGACACCGCAAGATTGAACCCAAAGCTAAGCACTTCTCCCATTACAAGAAAGATCAATCTAGTAGGCCAAACCAAACTAATAATTCGAAGATACTTGCAAAGATAATTAAATCATGCATAAAAGAATTCAGAGAAGAATCAAATATTGTTCATAGATAATCTTGATCATAAACCCACAATTCATCGGATCTCGACAAACACACCGCAAAAATAATTACATCGAATAGATCTCCAAGAGGACCGAGGAGAACTTTGTATTGAGATCCAAAGAGAGAAAAGAAGCCATCTAGCTAATAACTATGGACCCAAAGGTCTGTGGTAAACTACTCACACATCATCAAAGAGGCTATGGTGTTGATGTAGAAGCCCTCCGTGATCGATTCCCCCTCCGACGGAGCGCCAGAATAGGCCCCAAGATGGGATCTCACGGGTACAAAAGGTTGCGGCGGTGGAAATAGGGTTTCGTGGTGCTCCTGGATGTTTTCGGGGTATATGAGTATATATAGGCAAAAGAAGTAGGTTGGTGGAGCCACGAGGGGCCCACGAGGGTGGGGGCGCGCCTACCCCCCTAGGCGCGCCCTCCTACCTCGTGGCCGCCTTGTTTCTTCCCTGACGTCCACTCTAAGTCTCCTAGATTGCGTTTGTTCCAAAAGTAACTCTCCAGAATGTTTCATTCCGTTTGGACTCCGTTTGATATTCCTTTTCTGCGAAACACTGAAATAGGCAAAAAAACAGCAATTTGCACTAGGCCTTTGGTTAGTAGGTTAGTCCCAAAAATAATATAAAAGTGCATAATAAAGCCCATTAAACATCCAAAACAGATAATATAATAGCATGGAACAATCAAAAATTATAGATACGTTGGAGACGTATCAGCAAGGAGCGTCAAGAAGAAACTCGAGGCCCGCGGCAGGGGCTGGCTCGACGAGCTCCAGTTCGTGTTGTGGTCCATCCGCTCCACCAAAACCAAGCCCACGGGCGAGACCCTGTTCTTGCTCGTCTACGGGGCTTAGGCGGTCCTCCCTCATGAGGTCAAACATCGCTCCCCGCGGGTCTTGGCGTTTGACGAGGCATGCTAGGACGCCTTGAGAGGGATGGACCTCGTGCTAGGGGAGGAGCTCCGCCGGGAAGCCTCGATCCGTACGGCAAGGTATCAGTAGGCGCTACGGCGGTACCACTGTTGTAGTGTCCGCTCTAGGACCTTCGAGGTGGGCGACCTCATCCTGAGGCCGGTGATCTCCAGGGAGGGGCTTCACAAGCTCTCACCTATGTGGGAGGGCCCGTTCAGGATCGCCCGTGTCTCCAGGCTGGCGCCGCGCACCCGGAGACGTAGGACGGGCTCCCCATCCAGAATGCCTGGAACATCCAGCATCTCGAAAGTTCTATCCGTGATCAAGGTCTCCGCTCGTGACACTCTCACGTAATAATGAGTTGGGGCTGTACACGCCCCTGAGTCTCCTGAGTGTCACCCCTGGGCCTCACGGGGGCTCCCACCCACGTCCTAGTGGAGGCCCCATGCTCCATGCTGGTGGGAAGACAAGAAGACTGGTGTAGGTGCCGGACGCGGCTGTTCTTTTGCTTGTTGTCTGTAGCTGGTTTGCAACTTCTTTTGTCAGTGCATCTAGTGCCCCTTAGTGATTTTGGTGTATTGAAGACTTATAGGTTAAGGGACTAATGTGTTTATGAGTGTACACAGGTCTATAAGTCTATGAGGAGTTTGATATTTACAGAGAAAGTCGACCCCTAAAAATGAAGTTCTTCGACTGAAGACTTTGGATTTCTCAAGACTTTCTGAAGACTTTGAAAGTGAAGAAATTGGTGTGACCTTGAAGACTTAGTATTCATTTGAGGAACATGAAGCGTGAAGACTTTTGTTTTCGTAGTTTCATTTTCTCTTTCTTGAGTCATAGGAAACACCGTACTGTTAAAGGGGGTCGAGGAAATACTAAGGAAAAATTTCCATGTGATGCTCAACTCAACATCCTGCACCTACCAATCCCTTCGAGTGAAGCCATTGGAAATCTCATACAGTTCAGTCATATTCTTCAGTGATAGAGAAGAAGTTCTTCTGGTCTCTGAGAAATTTGTTCTGACTGAGGAGTTAGGAATTCGCCAGTGCGGATTGCCTACACAGTGAGGAACATGATAGCCCTGAGGAATTTCAACCTCAAATTTCCGACCGTTGGTGTGCTATGCGCCAGCTGTCCCAAAATATTTACCCACCTAATGGTCATATCATTGAAGGGCATTTATGTCTTATCATGCGGGCTGCTCCCTAGGCTATAAATAGCCGCCTCCTACAACCACTAGCTGGTTGGCTGCTCTGAGAGAAACTGACACTTGTCATTTGAGAGCATCCCATCCTTCGAGGACTTTGAGCGAAAATCATCAAGTGAGGGAAAACCCAAACCCAAACACCTACAAACCCAAAGTGATTGAGCATCACTGAAGAGATTGATCCTACGTGGATCCGATGCTTGTTACCTTTGAAGACTGCGCTTCTTCCAGACGGTTAGGCGTCATGGTCTAGAGCATCCAAGAGGAAATTGTGGATCGCCGAGTGACCGAGTTTGTGAAGGTTCGGAAGTCACCAGAAGACTTACCACGAGTGATTGGACGAGGTCTGTGTGACCTTAGTTCAAGGAGAATACGGTGAGGACTGTGTGTCCGGGACTGGGTGTCCTCAGGTTTAAATACCTAGCCGCTCCAACCAGACGTACAACTGAGACAGCAGTTGGAACTGGTCTACCAAATCATTATCTTCACCAAGCCAACTGGTTCTATTTCCTCAACTCTTTCATTTCCTCATTCCTGTGTTGTGCAATTGTTCATATCTGTGTTTGAAGACTTTTGACCAAAGACTTTCTCAATTTCCTCAGTCTGTTTGTCTTCATCCTGTGTTAACCTGTGTTTAAGCTTTCTGTACTCTGTGCTTGTTTTCATTTCATCATGATGACTATGCTTGTGTTCTGCTATGCATACTTTTGAGTACTTATTCCACTGCAAGTAGTTCTTCGCTAAGGAATTTCCTCACCCACAAATTCCTCAGTGAAGAATTTATAAAAATCGCCTATTCACCCCCCCCCCTCTAGTCGATATAATGCACTTTCAATTGGTATCAGAGCAAGGTACTCCCTTGTTCTGTGTGATTTTGGTTTAACCACCTGGAGTTTTAGTTATGTCGACCACAGGTATGAAAAAATGACATGTCCCATCTTTGACGGTCATGATTATCCCAAGTGGAAGGCCATGATGAAGAAGCGCCTCATGGCGATGAACAGCGAACTGTGGACAGTCACTGAGATTGGTCTTACCGATCTGTGCAAGACGGCGGAAGCTGATGACATTCGCAAGTACACTCTTCTCAACCTCACGGCGAAGGGCGTCATCTGCTCCTGTCTGTCTCAAAATCAGTTCAGGAACGTTATGCATCTCGATCATGCGAAGTTTATCTGGGACCGTCTCTCTGATGTCTATGAAGGTCATCGAACCCGTCATGATCCTTGGTTTGAGGACTTCAAGGAATCTCTCAAGTCGATGACATTCGAACCAGAATCATCATCCTCCTCACCATGCCTTATGGCAGATGGTGAAAAGGTAACTGAATGCTATCTGTCTGAATCTAGTGATGATGAATTAGGACCCAGTTATGTCAAACTTGTTTCCCTTGCAACTAAAAAACAAAGAGCTTTGGAAAAGGTTCAAAACATGCTTAGTAAGAGCGATGATATGTTGGGCGAAGAAATGGATCAGTCAAAAGCTTTGGCTGAAAGTCTTCAGAGACTTCATACCAAGTATGACACCCTTCAAGATCAACATAACACTCTCTTATCTGATCATGAGAAGCTTTCTTATGAATTTCTTCAAAGAAAGCAAGATCTTGAGAAGCTAAGAGTGAGTTATGAAGATCTTCAGCAGGAGCGCGATTCATTACTTGCTCAACAAATCAGCGCTGCTCAGGAAGAATTTGTTCCTCCATGTTTGAAATGCATTGAACGTGAATCTGCTAATTCTTCACCTGAATGTTCAAATGCTACAAATTCCTCAACTGTCTCTGCAATCTTTAATTCCTCATTTGAGGACATTGCTAGTATCACTAACGATGCAGGGCTGAAGGAATTGTACATGACAGGCATGTACAAAAGTCTCAAAGGGCATCAGACTCTTTGTGATGTGCTTAAAAAGCAGATCCTCAATAGAAACCCTAGGAAAGAGGGTATTGCCTTTGAGAGGAAACTCAATGCTGATGGTACATATTGGAAGCCTGAGCAGTACCCCAAAACCTCATGGGTTGCTGCAAAGGGACCTCCAGTTGATCCATCTAATTTATCTGGCTTTACATGTGAATCTTCTCATTCTTCTAATGAGTCATTTGACTCCAACTATAAACTGTTCAAAAATCAGAATGGTGAAGTATTTGCTAGATATGTTGGCACAAACTGCAGGAACGGTTCCCGTATGAAGAAAATCTGAGTTCCCAAAAGGTGCCTTGAAAGTCTTCAGGTGAATGTCCTCATGACATCACCTGTGAAGAATAGAAACCCCAGATCAAATTCTTCATATGGACCAAATTCTTCATATAGATCCAAGTCCTCATACGGACCAAATTCCTCACGTGGATCAAATTCCTCAAAAGGATCAAAAGTCCTCATATGAACATCATTGTGCTAACAACTCTGTTTCGCATGGAAGAGCCAAGGGCTATGAATATGAGCATTATTCTTCTAATCATTATGTTCATAAGTCCTCGAAGAATTTCTCTGCTTATTCATATGCTTACCCTAACTCCTCTTATGTGAAACGAAATGGATTGGCTTCTATGCCACCTTTCTCATATGGAGCTCGCAGAGTGATGAACTCTTTGCCACCCCTTCAGATGTGGGTGGTGAAGAAAAAGAACTAATCTCTTCTGCAGGGTCAGGTCTCCAGACGTACTTGAACATCTGAAGAATTTGCTGGAGACCTGAAGTATGCCTGAAAGGACGCATGCTAATCATGAAGAAATGAACTTTCATTTCTCACGTCCTCATACTGCTTTATCTGTTCTATTGCTTGATGAAATTGATCTGATGAATTGATGTCATATTCTTCACTTCTGAAGTATATGAAGTTCGTAAGCTGCACTAATTCATCTGCAGGATGATCAACCCAAAGCCACTGAGTGGGTCCTCGATAGTGGATGTACAAATCACATGACTGGTGACAAGAATCTATTGATTGATGCTCCCTTATCACCATCGCATCTGAAGCATATCATCTTCGCTGACAAAGGCAAAAGTCAGGTATTCGGTCTAGGTAAAGTTGCGATCACAAAGGATCGACACATGGACAAAGTCATGCTTGTCGAGTCCTTAGGATACAACCTCATGTCTGTCTCAATGCTTTGTGATCTTGATATGGTAGTTGTCTTTGGCAAGTATCGTTGTGTTGTGGTTATGGAAGCTGACAATTCCAAAGTCTTCGAAGGCTTTAGGAGAGGAGACTTGTATATTGTTGATTTCTCTACAGGACCGCAACCAGCCGTGTGCCTACTTGCAAAAGCTTCAGAAGGATGGCTATGGCATCGACGACTTGGTCATGCAGGCATGAGGAATTTGCACACGCTTGCGAAGAAGAAGCATGTCATTGGCATTGAGAATGTCAAATTCCTCAACGATCACCTATGTGGAGCCTGTGAAGTTGGAAAGATGACCAAGGCTAAGCATCCAGCGAAGACTATCATGACCACTACTCGACCATTCGAATTGCTTCACATGGACCTCTTTGGTCCTAACCATTACTCAGCTGTCACAAATGACGCATCTCTCTATGGGCTTTTTATTGTTGATGATTACTCTCGTTACACATGGGTACACATTGTTACTTACAAACATGAAGTGCAGGAAGTCTTCAAACGATTTTCCTCGAGGGCTTCAACCAACTATGGTGTGAAGATCAAGCACATCAGAAGTGACAATGGAACTGAGTTCAAGAATTCTGGTCTTGATGACTATCTTGATGAACTTGGTATTACTCATGAGTTATCTGCTCCTTACACTCCTCAGCAAAATGGCGTCGTGGAGCGCAAGAACAGAACTCTTGTTGAGATGGCTCGCACTATGCTTGATGAGTACAAGACGCCTTGTCACTTCTGGATTGAGGCAATTTATACTGCGTGCCACATCATCAACAGGGTATATCTTCACAAATTCTTCAAGAAGACTGCCTATGAACTCCCCACTGACAAGAAACCCAATGTGAGTTATTTCAAAGTCTTCGGTGCTAAATGTTGGATTAGAGATCCTCATCACAATGCTAAATTTGCACCGAAAGCACATGAAGGTTTTATGCTTGGTTACGGAAAGGACTCGCACACCTACAGAGTCTTCAACACTGTTCTTCACAAGGTTGTTGAAGCTGTAGATGTGTGGTTCGATGAAACTAATGGCTCGCAAAGAGAGCACCTACCCTCTGTGATAGATGAACCAGCAACTGAGGAAACTATCAAGTTCAAGGCTACAGAGGATGTCATTCCTACCGAAGAATCTGCTGAAGAATTCATTCCAGAATGTGAAGAACGTCGAGCTAATGCACCTGAAGAAATTGCTGAAGAAAATGCCGGTCAAATTCCTCGACGACAACCTACTCATCCTCGCATTGCAAAAGAAGTGCAAGTTGAGAAGATCATCGATGACATTGAAGCACCAGGTCCTCTCACACGCTCAAAAGCTTCACATTTATCTAACTTTTGTGGGCACTATGCTTTTGTCTCTATCTCAGAGCCCACTAAGGTAGATGAAGCATTTCTGGAGCCTGAGTGGATTCAGGCCATGCAAGAAGAATTACATCAGTTCGAGCTCAACAACGTTTGGGAACTGGTCAATCGTCCAGATCCTCGCAAACACAATATCATTGGCACAAAGTGGATCTACCGCAACAAGCAAGATGAAAATGGCCTTGTGGTGAGGAATAAGGCACAACTAGTAGCTCAAGGCTACACACAGGTTGAAGGAATTGATTTCGATGAAACTTCCGCACCTGTTGCTAGACTTGAAGCTATTCGCATATTACTTGCTTATGCTAACCATCATGATATCACTTTATATCAAATGGATGTGAAAAGTGCATTCCTCAATGGTAAGCTTGAGAAAGAAGTATATGTTGCTCAACCCCCAGGTTTTAAAGATCCTAAGCATCCTGACAAAGTCTTCAGACTAAATAAGGCCCTCTATGGCCTCAAGCAGGCCCCTCGGGCGTGGTATGATACTTTGAAGGAATTCCTCATGTAGAAAGGCTTCAAACCCGGTTCACTCGACCCTACTCTTTTCACTAAATCATATGATGATGAATTGTTTGTATGCCAAATATATGTTGATGACATCATCTTTGGCTGTACAGACCAACGTTATAGTGATGAATTTGCCTATATGATGAGTGAAGAATATCAAATGTCTATGATGGGAGAGTTGAAATTCTTCTTAGGTCTTCAAATTCGTCAATAGTGCAATGGCATATTCATATCTCAGGAGAAATACCTCAAGGATGTACTGAGGAAATTCGGCATGCAAGATTGCAAAGGCGTCAAAATTCCTATGCCCACAAATGGCCATCTGTGCACTGATGAAAATGGTATTGACTTCGATCAAAAGGTATACCACTCCATGATTGGTTCTTTATTGTACTTATGTGCATCTAGGCCAGATATTATGCTTAGTGTTTGTATGTGTGCCCGATTTCAAGCTACACCGAAGGAATCACACCATAAGGCTGTGAAGCATATTCTTTGATATCTAGCTCACACACCAACACTAGGATTATGGTACCCCAAGGGCTCGGCTTTTGATCTCGTTGGATATTCTGACTCTGACTATGCTGGTGATCGTGTGGATCGCAAGTCAACATCTTGTACATGTCATTTCCTCGGACGATCTTTGGTCTGTTGGTCCTCGAAGAAACAGAACTGCGTATCACTGTCTACTGCTGAAGCTGAGTACATTGCTGCTGGTTCTTGCTGTGCTCAATTGCTGTGGATGAAGCAAACTCTCAAGGACTATGGCGTCAACGTGAAGAATGTGCCTCTCTTCTGTGACAATGAGAGTGCCATCAAGATTGCTCACAACCCAGTTCAGCACTCAAAGACAAAGCACATTCAAATTCGTCATCATTTTCTTCACGATCATGTGTTGAAGGGCAACATTTCCATTGAGCATGTGAAGACTGAAGAACAGCTAGCCGATATCTTCACAAAGACCTTGGATGAGAAGAGATTTAGCAAGTTGCGGTGTGAGCTAAATATCCTAGAATCTTCGGATGTTCTTTGAAAAGGACACTCATCCTAACACTTATGCAAAATTGATGACTTAGATGTGCAACACATGAAGAAACATTTTTCTTCAATCAATGAAGAATAACACTCTAAGTGTGAAGAAATTAATGAAGAATTTGATTCTCAGAGCCCTACGACAATTGTACGCGGTGTCTGAAATCATCATTCTTATACAGTGGGTCACGCCACCACAAAAGTTGAAAATCTTCAATTTGAGTTTTTCCTCAGTTTTGAAATTCCTCAGTTGTTCATATTCTTCAACTCTGCAAAATCTTCACTGTTTCCGTCGTTTTTCTTCATTGGCTATATATATATATATGAGTTTATGTCCTCTACAGCATTCACTTATGGCTAATTCTTCAAGTTGATTTTTCTACTAAGTGAATGTGATCGGACCCTTCATCCTCTATGCTATACTCAACCCAATCTATTCACAAATTCTTCATGTGCGTTCTATTTGAAACTCGTTCAAAATCTTTCACTGTGTCCTTGTCAGTTGAAGAATTTGCGAACGGAACTTTTAACTTATCTTATCCAAATTTTCGGCTTTGCCGCTCAGACCGTTCCGCTTCCCACGATATACTTATCTATTCACCCACGATCTAACACGATCTCCACTTCTCAGTACGTGGGTGACACATGTCATGCGAATGAGAAGGGTCAGGGGCACGTTCGTTCAATTTCTTCGGGCGAACCGTTTTTCACCGCGGCTATAAATACCCCCTCTCCCCTGCCTCACTTCTTTTACTCCGCTCGACCTCTCTCCAAGCTCGAGCTTCTCAAACCCTAGCGCCGCCGCTACATCATCATCACCGGTGAGGAAGAGCTTCACTGCCTCGACCTCGTCGCCGCCGTACTCACGCCGGCCGCGGAAATCTTCACTCCGCCACCGTAGCCGTCTTCCTCCGCCAAGTTAGGGCGTGGAAGATCTGCACAGACGAGCTTCACTTCTCCACATCCCAGTTCGTCGTGTTCTTCGTTCAGGGTAATTAAAAGTTACTTTTACTGCCCACTTTGATTCAAATGTTTACTACAAAATCTTCAAAGGTGTTTTTTCTTCAAATCCTCACACACTAAACACCTCACATGTCATCTGCTCTTGATTCGCTTCTCTAAGCATCACTTTTCTTCAAGATTCCTCAATTGTGTGGATCTTCGATCTATACAACTCTGGAACCTAAGACAAAGAACGCTTAGTGAAATTCTTCAAGACTCATCTGGTCAAATTCCTCAAACTTGTTCTTATTGAAAAACCTTCTGAGAACGCATATGACCTCTCCAAATTCCTCGCAACTATACTCTGTTCACAGGTACTCATGTCCGCTGCTGAATCACTAGGTTCTCATCAACTTAACTCATTTGCAGCGTTCCTTGAAGAGAAGTTGCATACTTCTTCAGAGAGTTCAATTGTTCAAATTCCTCAACTAAAGAAAATGGCTAATGAAAAAGAGGCCACAGAAAGGAGGAAAGAAGCCTGAGGTCAATACTGCCTTTGAAATCCCTAAGGACATTTATGCTGGGTACTGCACACCCCCTGAGGAAGATAAAAATCAGCGCAAGGTGCGCATTCAGATGATAGAAAGGAGATGGGCAAAAGAGTGGAGGGAGTACAGGTATGTGACTCCAAAATACATGAAGAAATTCACTGTTACTCCTCCATGCTCAAGACCTCCATTGGCACCTGGCCAAGAAGCAGATCCCACTAGCATCAAGCGCGGTGAGGATTTTCCTGAAGAATGGGCCAAGCGCCAGGCCAAGTTGGCCAAACAGGCAAAAGATGCAGTGAGGAAATTCAACGAAGATTCCACTGCTGCTGCTGCTGAGGCCTCTGTAAGGCCGAAGAAATCCATGGCAAAGAAGCCTGCGCACAAGCCAAGTGCCTCTTCTTCAATGCCCTCACGACCAATTTCCTTAGCTAAGCCCTCACGGCCAATTCCTCAAGCCGCTCCTGCTCCTCCAAAGTCCTCAGCTGCTCCGACAAAATCCTCAGCACCTGTGCATCTCGCCAGGTGCCAAAGGACTACAGGCTTCTCTATTGCCTCAGGAGTTTCAGCTAGTTCCTCAGCTGCACCAAATTCTTCAACAGGACCCTCTCTGCTGAAGACTAAGACCACTGCTGGACGAGGCTCTCGCCCAAGTCTTCACAAGAAGCAGGTCGCCTTCCAAGTGCCGTCTGAAGAAGACGAAGCTGATGATGAAGAACTTGCTGAAATCATCAGAGATAGGCAAGTCAGGGCCGCTAGAGCCAAGGGCACAGAAGTGCCACTGCTTTTGGATCCAAAGCTGACCCTCGACTATATTGATCTCTAGCACAAGGACCCAAACACTCCTATGCCTGATTTCAAGTTGACACCTGGCCAAAGTCACATGCTGACCCATTTCATCAGTGAAGAAAAATGGAAATATGAGAAGGCCAGGCAAATCAAGAAAGCACAATACAGGAAGAAGAAGTTTCTGAAGAACAACGTTATCTCTATGACAACTGATGAACTCGTAAAGCTCTAGTCTGAAATCAAAGTCGTCAGCGATGATTTCAACGCTTACTATGCTGATTGGAAAGGAGCCAAGGTCAGGTTCGTCAATCTGACGAAGACACTCACTTCAAGTGCCGCTGCCCCTGTGCATATTGAAGTCACTCCGGCTGAAGCATCTGCTCGGCAAACTGAAGAACATGCCAGCACCGCTGATGATAATCAGGCTGCTAAAGATAATGTGAGTTCCAGGGCTGATGACTGCATTCCAGCCGCTGATGAAATTCCCAGGGCACCCACTTGTGGTGCGCCTGAAGAAAATGAAGAGGTCAGGGCAACTGCATCAGTTGTGCCTGAAGAAACTGCACCAAATTCCTCTGCTCCACCTGCGCCTACTCCAACTACAATCCTTCCATCTGCATCAGATGTGAAGAAGACCAAGGCTGCAGAGCGTGCAGCAGTGAAAAAAAGGAAAGCGTCAGCTTCTTCAGATTCTTATGCTCCGAAGAAAATGAAACCTATGACCAGCTCTTTTGCAAACCCGATTGATGTTGTTCCAATCTCAACCATGCCATCAAAGGACCTTGTTCCTTTTGGTGAAGAATATGTGATCCCTAGCGGATCCGATGAAGAAACTCCTTCTGCTGCTACGCCAGAGCAGATGGATGAAGAAATTGAAGTGGATGAAATCCCTTCAACCCCAGTTGTTTCCTCGCCTGTGCCTCAGTTTACTGCTGAAGAGGCCGGCGTTGAAGAAATTGAAGATGAAGATGTGGACATTGGCTGTACCACACCTGTGATGAATGATGACTTTTGGGAAAGTCAGTACCCCAATTCTCCACTCTTCACTCCACTGCAGCAAATTCCTCAGTCCCCAGTCACTACAGTTCAAATGGGATCTGATGAAGCTCATGAAGACATTCCAGCCGCTAGTGCTGAAGAAACTGAAAATGGAGAATTCAAGAACCAGGCTGCCACTGAAGAGGAACCAGAAATTCCTCAGCCTGAAGAACCTGAGATTGGGATTCCTGAGGTTGTGATGCAACTCACTGACACTCCTCTGCCCAAACCAAAGGATCCTTTCTCCAAGAAGCAAAAATTCAAGACTGATGCCTTCTTTGGCGAGCATGTATTCTTCACTGATTACAACCCTTATGACTCTGCTCGCATAAGGAAGGGGCGTTTCTGGACTGCCAGCCAGGCAAATTTCTATTCCTCAGTGCTGTTCAACAAAGACAAAGTCTTCGATCATGAGCACATTCCTCACGTGGACATGGAATCTCAGCCATGCTTCGTGCCAGTCCTCAGTGTTCTTCATGACGCTGGACTGTTAAATTTCTGCACTGACATCAGTGATTGGAATGAAGAACTTATTCTTCAATTCTATGCAACGCTGCACATCACCGGAAATTCTGAAGATGTGAATTCATGGGTGCTGGACTGGATGTCTGAAAACACTCACTACAAGGCACCAGCTACTGAATTGCTTCGTGCCTTACCTCTCAGTCCGCCCCTTGAAGGTGCTTGTTGCGTCTACAATGAACCTGAGCTAACCGATCACTACATGCAAGTGCTGATGAAGCCTTTGAAGCCAGGTCAGACCTCAAGAACAAAATTCCTTGTGAAGGAATTGATGTATGTGCCTCGGACTGTCTATCGCATTCTGACGAAGACATTGAGTCCAATCAAGGGCCACGACTAAAATGAAGAAGAAGTCGTTGGCATCATGAAGAATCTGCTTTTCAATATCATTCATGGCATTCCCATCAACTTCCATGATTTCTTCATGAGGACTCTGGCTAATGTCGCCATGTCACCATTTGAGTTGAAGCCTTATGCACCTTGGATTATGAGATTCATCAGGACAAGGTCTTCACTCAACTATAAAGTTGATACACTGAACCATTGCAGCTACTTGCCCCCAATTGAAGTCCTCAAACGGACATTTTCCTCAGCTGATGAAAAGGGCAAGGCTACTGCTGTAATTGATGAAGGCACTCGTCCATTGGATGGACAATTTCACAAGGTTGCATCCTACTCCATCAATGATGACTCTGCCACCCATGACTCTGCCGCCAACGCACCCAAGCAAAATCCTCAAGGCACAGCACCCAGGGTGATGACTGGCCGTGAGCTTCTACTCAGTTTTCACCAGAAGGTTGATCGCAATCATAAATGGGTCAAGCGTCAGTTTGGTTCAATTCTTCACAACATGACTGCTACCCACAATGCAGTGAAGAAAAACCACTACTACCTTCATGAAATCCTCAACCGCACCTGGGCTGTTCTGTCTCAAGTCTATAGTGAAGAAGATCTGAAGACAATGGGTCTCAAGGATGATCTTGACTGGGCTGCACCTCCTCCGAAGAAGTACAAGAAGGTCAAGGTTCCTTCCTTGGTGGCCAGCTCCTATTCTTCATCGCGTGACACTGATGAACATGAAGATTTGGACGACACTGCAGCAGGCCCTACTCCAACAACCGACCCCAACAACGCTGATGCTCCTTCATCACCTTGATATTCTTCAGGGGCGTTAGTCCTCATTTTCGACCCTATTGGACATTTGATGACAAAGGGGGAGAAATTTGAGTTAGTCTTCAAGCGGGTCTATTATATGGGTGTTTTTTTCCTAAGTTACAACTCTCGTTCTTCTGATGACTTTGTTGGATCGAGTTGTAAACTTAAACTCTATGGTGACCTGATACTTTTGCTGTTTCTTCCGCATGCTTATTCCTCGTTAATGTTATTGCACGCATGCTGAATTACATCAGTCACCATATTTCATCATGCATTTCAAATTCTTCATATATTATGTCAAATGCGTGTATGAATTACAAGATATAGGGGGAGATCTCCATGATTCAACTCTTCAAGTGTGCATTGCTTCAAAATCAAATTCCTCACTATGCACATCTTTAGGGGGAGTTCTTCTATATCTTGCAATCAAATTCCACAATATCAGTATTTACACTTCATATGTTTATCCCCGTTGAAAACTTAACCTATATTGTCATCAATCACCAAAAAGGGGGAGATTGTAAGTGCATCTAGTGCCCCTTAGTGATTTTGGTGTATTGAAGACTTATAGGTTAAGGGACTAATGTGTTTATGAGTGTACACAGGTCTATAAGTCTATGAGGAGTTTGATATTTACAGAGAAAGTCGACCCCTAAAAATGAAGTTCTTCGACTGAAGACTTTGGATTTCTCAAGACTTTTTGAAGACTTTGAAAGTGAAGAAATTGGTGTGACCTTGAAGACTTAGTATTCATTTGAGGAACATGAAGCGTGAAGACTTTTGTTTTCATAGTTTCATTTTCTCTTTCTTGAGTCATAGGAAACACCGTACTGTTAAAGGGGGTCGAGGAAATACTAAGGAAAAATTTCCATGTGATGCTCAACTCAAAATCCTACACCTACCAATCCCTTCGAGTGAAGCCATTGGAAATCTCATACAGTTCAGTCATATTCTTTAGTGACAGAGACGAAGTTCTTCTGGTCTTTGAGGAATTTGTTCTGACTGAGGAGTTAGGAATTCGCTAGTGCGGATTGCCTACACAGTGAGGAACATGATAGCCCTGAGGAATTTGAACCTCAAATTTCCGACCGTTGGTGTGCTATGCGCCAGCTGTCCCAAAATATCTACCCACCTAACGGTCATATCATTTAAGGGCATTTATGTCTTATCATGCGGGCTGCTCCCTAGGCTATAAATAGCCGCCCCCTACAACCACTAGCTGGTTGGCTGCTCCGAGAGAAACTGACACTTGTCATTTGAGAGCATCCCATCCTCCGAGGACTTTGAGCGAAAATCATCAAGTGAGGAAAAACCCAAACCCAAACACCTACAAACCCAAAGTGACTGAGCATCACTGAAGAGATTTATCCTGCGTGGATCCGATGCTTGTTACCTTTGAAGACTGTGCTTCTTCCAGACGGCTAGGCGTCATGGTCTAGAGCATCCAAGAGGAAATTGTGGATCGCCGAGTGACCGAGTTTAACCCAAACCCAAACACCTACAAACCGAAAGTGATTGAGCATCACTAAAGAGATTTATCCTGCGTGGATCCGACGCTTGTTACCTTTGAAGACTGTGCTTCTTCCAGACGGTTAGGCGTCATGGTCTAGAGCATCCAAGAGGAAATTGTGGATCGCCAAGTGACCGAGTTTGTGAAGGTTCGGAAGTCACCAGAAGACTTACCATGAGTGATTGGACGAGGTCTGTGTGACCTTAGTTCAAGGAGAATACGGTGAGGACTGTGTGTCCGGGACTGGGTGTCCTTAGGTTTAAATACCTAGCCGCTCCAACCAGACGTACAACTGAGACAGCAGTTGGAACTGGTCTACCAAATCATTGTCTTCAGCAAGCCAACTGGTTCTATTTCCTCAACTCTTTCATTTCCTCATTCCTGTGTTGTGCAATTGTTCATATCTGTGTTTGAAGACTTTGACTGAATACTTTCTCAATTTCCTCAGTTCAATTTCCTCAGTCTGTTTGTCTTCAACCTGTGTTATCCTATGTTTACGCTTTCTGTACTCTGTGCTTGTTTTCATTTCATCATGATGACTATGCTTGTGTTCTGCTATGCATACTTTTGAGTACTTATTCCGCTGCAAGTAGTTCTTCGCTAAGGAATTTCCTCACCCACAAATTGCTCAGTGAAGAATTTATAAAAATCGCCTATTCACCCCCCTCTAGTCGATATAACGCACTTTCATCTTTAATGAAATTTAAAGTTTTCGCGTCTCCTTTTTTAGAGGTTGAATTTTTTTTCCTTGCATCGTTCGCTCTTCCAGGTCTTGCCTTAGGAGGACTGGCAGTTGCCCGCCACTCTTCCTCGTGCGTCTCGCACGCGGGGGCTGGGCATGGTGTGCGCTCGGGCCCTCCTGCGAACACACCTCGCCAAAGCCTCAGTGTCCTGGCCTTTGGCGTCTTTATCCTCACGCGACGCTCTCAAACGAGCTTGCGGGCACGAATGCCCCATTTTGAGTCCGTGCCTCCGGGCATCGCGACGTAACATGCCAGCGGGGGGCCAGCCCATGCTCGGGGGCTCGCGCAGGGCGCGACACATCCAGAGGTTTCCTAATCTTGCAGCCGCGGGGTGCCTTCCGAGGCTCGACGACCTTCAAATCTTCAAGAATGAGGGGTGTGCAGGGAATCTGAGTCATGGAGAGGCACGCCCCCACGGCAAGGGAGTCTACACAAGCATACTAAGCTAAATCACCCTGATCATAATCAGAGCAACATGGATATCGCAATGCAATATGAAAATGATAACGACGTGATATATCTCCAATGTATCTATAATTTTTTTATTGTTCCATGCTATTATATTATCTGTTTTGGATGTTTTATATGCATTAATATGCTATTTTATATTATTTTTGGGACTAACCTATTAACCTAGAGCCCAGTGCCAGTTTATGTTTTTTCCTTGCTTTTGAGTTTCGCAGAAAAGGAATACCAAACGGAGTCGAAACGGAATAAAACCTTCGCGATGACTTTTCTTGGACTAGAAGACACCCGAGAGACTTGGAGATCAAGTCGGAAGAGCCACGAGGCGGCCACAAGGGGGAGGGCGCGCCCAGGGGTAGGGCGCGCCCCCTGCCTTGTGGGCCCCTCCTGAGTACCCTGACCTAATTCTTCGGCCTATATATTTACATATATTCCCAAACCACCAGAAGTATCCACGAAAACACTTTTCCACCGCCGCAACCTTCTGTTCTTGGGGCCTTTTCTGGCATTCTGCCGGAGGGGGATTCGATCACGGAGGGCTTCTACATCAACTATATTGCCCTTTTGATGAAGTGTGTGGCTTCTTCTCTCTCTTTGATTCTCAATACCATGTTCATCTCGATGTTCTTGGAGATCTATCCGATGTAATCTTTGTTTGCGGTGTGTTTGCTGAGATCTGATGAATTGTGGATTTATGATCAGCTTATCTATGAATATTATTTGAATCTTCTCTGAATTCTTTTATGCATGATTTGGTATCTTTGTAATTCTCTTCGAATTATCGGTTTGGTTTGGCAAACTAGATTGGTTTTTCTTGCAATGGGAGAAGTGCTTAGCTTTGGGTTCAATCTTGCGGTGTCCTTTCCTAGTGACAGTAGGGGCAGCAAGGCGCGTATTGTATTGTTGCCACCGAGGATAAAAAGATGGGGTTTACATCATATTGCTTCAGTTTATTCCTCTACATCATGTCATCTTACTTAATGCGTTACTCTATTTTTCATGAACTTAATACTCTAGATGCAGGCAGGAGTCGGTCGATGTGTGGAGTAATAGTAGTAGATGCAAAATCGTTTTGGTCTACTTGACACGGACGTGATGCCTATATTTCATAATCATTGAATTAGATATCGTCATAACTTTGCGCTTTTCTATCAATTGCTCGACGGTAATTTGTTCACCCACCGTATTATTTGCTATCTTGAGAGAAGCCTCTAGTGAAACCAATGGCCTTGGGGTCTATTTTCCATCATATAAGTTTCCGATCTACTATTTTGCAATCTTTTACTTTCCGATGTATAAACCAAAAACCCGAAAATATTTACTTTATCATTTTTTAGTTTCATCTATCTCTATCATATCTCACTTTTGCAAGTAACCGTGAAGGGATTGAAAACCCCTTTATCGCGTTGGATTCAAGTTGGTTGATTGTTTGTGCAGGTATTGGTGATTTGTGCGTTGTCTCCTACTGGATTGATACCTTGGTTCTCTAACTGAGGGAAATACTTATCTCTACTTTGCTGCATCGCCCTTTCCTCTTCAAGGGGAAAACCAACGCAAGCTCAAGAAGTAGCAGGAAGAATTTCTGGTGCCGTTGCCGGGGAGATCTACGCCAAGTCAAGACATACCAAGTACCCATCATAAACTCTCATCTCTTGCATTACATTATTCGCCATTTGTCTCTCATTTTCCTCTCCCCCACTTCTAAAACGATTTTCAAAAAGATTTGCCCTTTTGTTCGCCCTTCTTTTGTTTGCCTTTATGTCTTACTTTGCTCGTTTGCTTGTTTGCTTGGTATAATTGTGTATTTATTGGAAAGCAAGAACAAAAAGCTTATGGATCCTCATCCACTTGCTAATATTTTTAAGAGATCCAATTTTGATGAACCAATTGCTAGTGAGTTGAGTGCACTAGATTATCTTTATGAAGTTTTGCTTGAAATTCGTGAATCTGAAAACTGTGATGAAGTGCTAAAAGAAGAAATTTATGAAGTGATTCACGATAGCTCCTTGAATGAAAAACATGATTGCAATGATGTTATTATAAATTCAATTAATGTCAATTGTGCTAATAATATGCAAAACCCTAAGTTCGGGGATGCTAATTTTGCTATGTCCACTACTTATTGTAATGATCATGATTGGGGTGATAATGTTTCTTATAATATTGAAATTTTGTTTAAGCCTCATGATGAAGTGCTAAAAGAAGAAATTTATGAAGTGATTCACGATAGCTCTGGAAGAAATCATGATCATGGATATCTTCCTGGTGGCTGCCTGGAGCCTCTGGAAGGAACGAAACAACAACTACTTTCGACATGTGACCCCCACAGTCGCCTCCTGGAGGACACGCTTCAAAAAGGGTTTCTCTGATATTAGCCATAGAATACCACAGCATAAGAACCATTTAGTGGCCACAGTGCTTGCTGCTCTCCTCTAGCCACCCCCCAGCCCTTTGTAACCCCCCCATGTAAACCCCCCCTTCCCCCTCTCATGTAAATACCATGTAACACCACCCATTTATATATATATATGCAGTAGGAAAGTCTCCTACTGTCTAAATTTTCAAAAAAAATGATATTGATAATAATGTTTGCAATAATATTGAAAGTGGGTTCGGAAGAGTGTCAACTTTAGGAAATAATGACCCCACTACTTTGGAGGATTATCAATCTTGTGAATTTTTTATAAAAGTGGGTTTGAAGAGGTCATGACTTTATTTTATGATAATCCCACTATTTTGGAAGAGTGTCAACCTTGCATGCATGTGGATATAAAGAATATTTTATGTGATAGTGATATTGTTGAATTTTAATATGATCCCACATGTAATTATTATGAGAGAGGAAAATATGGTTGTAGAAATTTTCATATTACAAAATTACCTCTCGTTATGTTGAGATTGCTATTGTTTCTTTCTTCTTCCTTGCATATGGTAGTTTTTGCTTGTCTTGATAATGTGTTTGCTTATAAAATCCCTATGCATAGGAAGCATGTTATACTTAAACTTGTTTGTCACATGTTTTATGATGCTCTCTTTGTGTTTCAATTGCTATCTTTCATGTGGAGCATCATTAAAATTATCAATGCCTAGAAAAAAGGCTTTAAAGAAAAGCGCTTGTTGGGAGACAACCCAATTTTTTTTCTATTTTGGAATAAATAATTCATCTAGCCTCTGGTTAGATGTGTTTTATTTAGTGTTTGTTCCACCTTTGGGATGGCTTACGGTGACAGTTGATTTGATCTTGCTGAAAAACAGAAACTTTTGTGCTCAGGAAAACCATTCTCATTTTTAACAGAAGAGTGATAAAATACTGATTATTTTTTCAGAAGATTAATAACCAAATTTCTAAGGATGTCCTAATTTTTCAGAATTTTTGGAGTTACAGAGGTATTCGAGAGTTACAGATTACAACATATTGTTCTATTTTTGACAGATTCTATTTTCTATGTGTTGTTTGCCTATTTTGATGTATCTATGGGTAGTATCGGGGGGTATGAACCATGGAAAAGTTGGAATACAGTAGATATTACACCAATATAAATAAAGAATGAGTTCACAACAGTACAAAAAGTGGTGATTTATTTTCTTATACTAACGGAGCTTATGAGATTTTCTGTTGAGTTTTGTGTTGTGAAGTTTTCAAGTTTTGGGTAAGGATTTGATGGACTATGGAATAAGGAGTGGCAAGAGCCTAAGCTTGGGGATGACCAAGGCACCCCAAGGTAATATTCAAGGACAACCAAGAGCCTAAGCTTGGGGATGCCCCGGAAGCCATCCCCTCTTCGTCTTCGTCTATCGGTAACTTTACTTGAGGCTATATTTTTATTCACCACATGATATGTGTTTTTCTTAGAGCATCTTGTATGATATGAGTATTTGATTTTTAGTTTTCCACAATCATCCTTTCTGTACACACCTTTTGAGACGGACATGCATGAATCGTGATTTATTAGAATACTCTATGTGCTTCACTTATATCTTTTGAGCTAGGCAATTTTGCTCTAGTGCTTCACTTATATCTTTTTAGAGCACGACGGTGGCTTTATTTCATAGAAATTATGGAACTCTCATGCTTCACTTATATTACTTTGAGGGTAGTCTCTAAAAAGCATGGTAATTTGCTTTGCTTATAAAATTAGTCCTAATACGATAGTCATCCAAGAGGGATATAATAAAAACTTTCATATAAAGTGCATTGAATACTATGAGAAGTTTGATTCCTTACGATTGTTTTGAGATATAAAGATGGTGATATTAGAGTCATGCTAGTGAGTAATTGTGGATTGTAGAAATACTTGTGTTAAGGTTTGTGATTCCCGTAGCATGCACAAATGGTGAACCGTTACGTAAGGAAGTTGGAGCATGAGGTATTTTTTTATTGTCTTCCTTATGAGTGGCGGTCGGGAACGAGCGATGGTATTTTCCTACCAATCTATCCCCCCAGGAGCATGCTCGTAGTACTTCATTTCGATAACTAATAGATTTTTGCAATAAGTATGTGAACTCTTTATGACTAATGTTGAGTCCATGGATTATACGCACTATCACCCTTCCACCATTGCTAGCCTCTCTAGTACCATGCAACTTTCGCCGGTACCATACACCCATCATATACCTTCCTCAAAATAGCCACCATACCTACCTATTATGGCATTTCCATAGCCACTCCGAGATATATTGCCATGCAACTCTCCACCGTTCCGTTTATTATGACACGTTCCATCATTGTCATATTGCTTTGCATGATCATGTAGTTGACATCATATTTGTGGCAAAGCCACCTTTCATAATTCTTTCATACATGTCACTCTTGATTCATTGCACATCCCGGTACACTGCCGGAGGCATTCATATAGTCATATTTTGTTCTAAGTATCGAGTTGTAATTTTTGAGTTGTAAGTAAATAAAAGTGTGATGATCTTCATTACTAGAGCATTGTCCCATGTGAGAAAAAAAGCGGGAGGCCATGAAGCCAAACAGAAAAAAGAGAGAAGGGGCAATGTTACTATCCTTTTACCACACTTGTGCTTCAAAGTAGCACCATGATCTTCATGATAGAGAGTCTCCTATGTTGTCACTTTCATATGCTAGCGGGAATTTTTCATTATAGAACTTGGCTTGTATATTCCAACGATGGGCTTCCTCAAATTGCCCTAGGTCTTCATGAGCAAGAAAGTTGGATGCACACCCACTTAGTTTTCTTTGAGCTTTCATAAACTTATAGCTCTATTGCATCCGTTGCATGGCAATCCCTACTCACTCACATTGATATCTATTGATGGGCATCTCCATAGCCCGTTGATACGCCTAGTTGATGTGAGACTATCTCCTTCTTTTTGTCTTCTCCACAACCACCATTCTATTCCACCTATAGTGCTATGTCCATGGCTCACGCTCATGTATTGCGTGAAAGTTGAAAAGGTTTGAGAACATCAAAAGTATGAAACAATTGCTTAGCTTGTCATCGGGGTTGTGCATGATTTGAAAATTTTGTGTGATGAAGATGGAGCATAGCTAGACTATATGATTTTGTAGAGATAAGCTTTCTTTGGCCATGTTATTTTGAGAAGACATAATTGCCTTGTTAGTATGCTTGAAGTATTATTGTTTTTATGTCAATATTAAACTTTTGTTTTGAATCTTATGGATCTGAACATTCATGCCACAATAAAGAAAAATTACATGGATACATATGTTAGGTAGCATTCCACATCAAAAATTCTGTTTTTATCATTTACCTACTCGAGGACGAGCAGGAATTAAGCTTGGGGATGCTTGATACGTCTCCAACTATCTATAATTTTTTATTGTTCCATGCTATTATATTACCTGTTTCGGATGTTTTATATGCATTAATATGCAATTTTATACTATTTTTTGGACTAACCTATTAACCTAGAGCGTAGTGCCAATTTCTGTGTTTTCCTTGTTTTTGAGTTTCGTAGAAAAGGAATACCAAACGGAGTCCAAACGGAATAAAACCTTCGCGATGATTTTCTTGGACCAGAAGACACCCCAGAGACTTGGATATCAAGTCGGAAGAGTCACGAGGCGACCACAAGGGGGAGGGCGCGCCTAGGGGGTAGGGTGCGCCCCCTGCCTTGTGGGCCCCTCGTGACTCCCCTGACCTAATTATTCGGCCTATATATTTACATATATTCCCAAACCACCAGAAGTATCCACGAAAACACTTTTCCACCGCCGCAACCTTCTGGTCCCGTGAGATCCCATCTTAGGGCCTTTTCCGGCATCCTGCCGGAGGGGGATTTGATCATGGAGGGTTTCTACATCAACTCTATTGCCCTTCTGATGAAGCATGAGTAGTTTACCACAAACCTACAGGTCCATAGCTAGTAGCTAGGTGGCTTCTTCTCTCTCTTTGATTCTCAATACCATGTTCTCCTTGATGTTCTTGGAGATCTATCTGATGTAACACTACTGCAGGATACTGCTAACGCGACACTACAATCAGAGACCCTTCAAGAAACTGTGTGCGATGCAATAATCGCAAACGGTGCTGTATGAAAACCGTCAGAAATGTGTAAAACGTTTGCGATGACGGATGCATCAAACACGGTTCAGGTTTTAGTTGCGTGTGCAATGAAGGGCATACGGTTCAGTTCAGTTAACTGTTTGCGATGAGGAGGAACAAAAGAAACGGGCAGCCAGATGAAGGCGTGTGCGATACACAGCATACGGTTCACTCGGATGAACTGTTTGTGATTAGGCAACATAAAAGAAATGATCAGCCAGATCAAGGTGTGTGCGATATACGGCATGCGGTTCACTCGAATGAATTGTTTGCGTTGAGACATTAGTACAGAAATGGTTCAACTTAACAAGATGTGTGTGATACGCGGCAAACAGGTCTGTAATCAGAAATGTCTGTGAAGACCGATAATAACACAGACGGTTGCTGCTAATAAGACGTGTGTTGTGCGATGGGATTGCATACAGAACAACAACATATAAATACACACACACACTTATAAGGACATGCTTGCATAACCAAATTAAACATCCACTTACATAGGTTGCTACTACAACCATGGCACACACGACATTTCCACACACACCAATAAAGTAAACTATATATTACATGCATGATTAACTAGCATAAACGATTATCTGATCATCATCTACTTCTTGTGACGCTTGCTCTGCTTGTGGCTCGATCTGGGCTCGTCGATTTGGGTAACGAGGCAGTTCCTCATGTCAACGATCCGCCTGTGCATCTCGTAGCATGGGTACACGCTCTTGGCCGCAAACCTGAGGTGAGGTTCATCCAGTTGCCGCATCCAGGCCCCGTGCCAGGATACGGGACTTGTTCTCTGGGCATCCTGCTTCATATTTTCGTAGTAGGGGTCAATGATGGCCGAGGCGAGTTTGACCAGGGAATCCTGCTTCGTGCTGCCTGTAGTGGTCACGGATTTCAACAAGGTTCTTGCAGGCCAAGCTCGTAACACTGAGCGCTTTTACATCGTCTTTGGTTTCCACCGTGGCGAACTTGTAGTCGGTGCTGTTGACAAACCTGTTGAAACGGTCGCAAGGCTCTGTGGCCATGCAGTAGTGGTAGATGAGGATATGATGGCGCACGCACAACTGGGCGACGACAACCTTCTGGTCTATGCCGGGACGACCGGTGGTGTACTGAAGGTCGATGCCGACCACCTTGTACTTGTCTCGAGCAAGCAACTGCTCAACGTTGTTGATGTAGTCATCCACCATGGTCGGGTCGATGGTGTACACCACCGAGAGATCCATCTCCCTCGCGTGGAACTCCACTCTATGCTCGCCGAACTCCATTGGAGCGCCGCTGGACATCCCCTCTCTATGTGTCATCGTGGGTGTGTTTGTTGTGTTGTGGGGCGCGATCGAAAGGTTGAAGAGACTAAGGTTATAATGGCCGCGGGAATTAAAGGGGAAGCCGGACGGCCAGGAATATTGGCAGGCCCTGATGACAGTTCTAATTTGTAGCGCGTAACTCCATCGTGTCGCACGTAACTGCATCGCGTGGAAACACGCGCGGCACAACCGCATGCATATGGGGCCCCCGACGTGATCATGCGCACGCCCAACTGCTGGCAGAGCGCGCACGGAGGGACGCGAGCAGAGCGCTCCGCGGTCGCCTCAAGGAAAAGTTGTCCACAAGCAGAGCGCGCCAACGGACACGACAGAGATTGCCGAGGGACGCGAGCAGAGGACGGCACATTGATAAGTGTTAATGCATGTTACAAAAATTGTATAGCTGGAAACTATGTTCAAATACGACTCCAACGATATAATCTATGGTGACATGCATTCGTATTTTATTAGTTAAATCCTACTTATAAACCAGGACGGGGGTATAGTAGGTAATTAAATCACAAATGTTTTTTTATTAACTGTATGTGTACGTGTCCTCTCGTCCTCCTCTCGCACGTCTTGTCACCCCGCTGCCGCAGACGGCTTACAGCGCAAGCTTGCGCAGCGCACGGGGGCGTTCTTTTGGCCAAACGGTGGCGCCAATGAATCGTCGGTGAGCCCGTTCCCATGCAACCTCGCAGGTTCCCGCGCAAGCTTCCCGCCCGACTCAGTGAAATCCCCCAAAATCCCAATGCTTGTCGGCCTGCTATAAAAACCCTCACGGCCGGTGAGTCCTGCGTCGCATTTTCCCCTCCCTCCCTGTAGCTTATCTCATCTGCTTCTCCCACAATCGCCAATGGCACCGGTCCGTCGTCGTCGCTCAGCCACTCCGCCGTCATCAAAGGACAGCTCCAGCTGGGAGGCTACACCGCAGCGGCCGCGCAGTCCCCGGCGTAGTGTAGTGCGCGTGGCGTCCCTGTTGGGTGTGCGCGGAACACCCACCACACGCTCTGCCGCCACTGCCCGTCGGCAGCTGTTGCTGGCCCCCGTTGCTGCCACACCACCGTCGAAAGCCAGGGCCATCTCCCGCTCTGCCGCCGCGTCTCGAAGGCGGGAGGTGGCCGTCGTGGCCGCCACCCCATTGCCGGCCACCGTGGCCATTACCCGCTCCGCCACCGCGGCCCGAAGGCAGGAGGTGGTGGTCGTGGTCGCCACCCCATCGTCGACCATCGTTGCCGCCAGCCCACCATCGACCACCGGGATCATCACCCGCTCCGCCACCGCCGCCCGAAGGAGGGAGGCAGAGGTGGAGGCCCGCACATGCGTCAGCGACCTTGCACGCTACATCGAGTTCATGCGAGAGGAGGAGGAGCGCCTCATCGAGCAGGCAAAGAGCCTTACCGCAGTCGTGGCCGCAGCACACGCTGACACAGAGGCGAGGAATCAGGAGATTTACGAGCAGTCCGGCCGCTTCGAGAGGGGTCGTTTGGAGCAGCAGTGGGCGTTCGAGCTGGCGAGTGTCGCTGAACGTGCAACAGCGGCAGGCACTGTATTGCATTTGTCTAGCTCGTCGGTAGGCTCCTCCTCCTCCTCTGCCTCTTACTGAGCGCGCCCGGCAGAGGAGAGGCTGCCGGAAGTAGCACAAAGCCCCTCCATGGTAGTAGTAGTATTTAGGGGCTATTTTGTTCAGTTCATCTGACTATAGATGTGTGGTCGAACTGTACAACGTTTGGGGAGAAGTTTGGTCGGTTCAGCTGTCGAGTTGAACTGTTTGTATAAATTAAGAACGACTGCTTAATCTATGAATGAAATCTATGCTTAATTACTGAATCTTAGTTGCAAAAATTACATAGTGCTAATGATTTCTAGCTGCATATTTTGACAAATCGCAGTGTTACAAGGATTGAAAAATGGCAACGTTACCAGATCAACAAATGTAAATCATTTCAGTTTGACAAATGGCAACATACCCAATATGACAGATGCAAATCTTACCAAATTGTTTGTACGTGGTTGCACACGGGTCATCCAAAACAACCGTCTGCGTTGAAGGGATGAACAAATCCTGCGCTGCTCTCACTTTGCATACGGGTGTTCTATCTAAATCGTTTGCGATCAAGAGCTGCAGAAATCCTGCGTGCCACATTTTCTCTTGGCTTCCTGCGGAAGCTGTTGGTTTGCATACGGGTGTTCTAACTAAAACGTTTGCGATCAGTGTTTTATATTTAAAAAGCGAATTAAACAGCGGCTTGGGCGCCATTAATGGAGAGGATGCGAGCAAGGCGGGCGGCCATGGAAGTCAAAGGGCTCGCTTCCCAGTGAGCCTGCGCAGCGTACAGCTCGCACGCTTCCCGATAAGCCTGCGCATTCGAGGACAGCTTGCACGCCTCTCAGTCAGCCTGCACACCGGACGGTGCTCGCACGCCTCCCATTCAGTCAAGGTCAAGCAGCTGTTCGCATGGCACCTCCTACAGCCATTAAAACCAAGACACGTGGCATCACGTCAATGGTTAACAAAATTTTGGATTTGCTATAATTTAAAAACCAGGCATCTCAATGTTTTGTCCGCAATCAACGGTGCCCTGGTGTTTGAAATTCATTCCCATTTCTTGCATGGGACCTAAGCATGCACCCAAGGACACATATTTGATTTTTCAACCAATTTATATGCACTCGAGCATGTGCATATAGTTCAAATTTGAATTATGCACATAAATGCATTGAAAACTCAGTTAATGCATAAAAATGTCCAAACGAACCCCGAAAAATCATAAAAATTCACACAATACTCCTGTTGTTCTATGTTGACACGAGAAAAAAAATTGAAAGCAATAAGAGGCAATGGATATCGTTTCGTCCCCAAAGGTGGGGCGTTCCCTACCGAAAACCATCATGCTTGTTGTGAGAAGCTCCGGTTTGTGAGAAGCATATACCCAAACCTGCCCCAAATGGGACAAAATTTGTACCACGGCATGTTGATGCCGCTCCATGATAGCATGCCAAGTTTCATGAATTTCAGACGATTTTTGGATTTACTAGAATTTAAAAACCAGGCATCTCAATGTTTTGCCGGCAATCAACGGTGCCCTGGTGTTTGAAATTCATTCCCATTTCTTGCATGGGACCTAAGCATGCACCCAAGGACACAAATTTGATTTTTCAACCAATTTATATGCACTGGAGCATGCGCATGTAGTTCAAATTTGAATTATGCACATAAATGCATTGAAAACTCAGTTAATGCATAAAAATGTCCAAACGAACCCCAAAAAATCACAAAAATTCACACAACACTCCTATTGTTCTATGTTGACACGAGAAAAAAAATTGAAAGCAATAAGAGGCAATGGATATCGTTTCGTCCCCAAAGGTGGGACGTTCCCTACCGAAAACAATCATGCTTGTTGTGAGAAGCTCCGGTTAGTGAGAAGCATATACCCAAACCTGCCCCAAATGGGACAAAATTTGTACCATGGCATGTTGATGCCGCTCCATGATAGCATGCCAAGTTTCATGAATTTTAGACGATTTTTGGATTTACTAGAATTTAAAAACCAGGCATCTCAATGTTTTGCCGGCAATCAACGGTGCCCTGGTGTTTGAAATTCATTCCCATTTCTTGCATTGGACCTAAGCATGCACCCAAGGACACAAATTTGATTTTTCAACCTATTTATATGCACTGGAGCATGCACATGTAGTTCAAATTTGAATTATGCACATACATGCATTGAAAACTCAGTTAATGCATAAAAATGTCCAAACGAACCCCGAAAAATCACCAAAATTCACACAACACTCATGTTGTTCTATGTTGACACGAGAAAAAAATTGAAAGCAATAAGAGGCAATGGATATCGTTTCGTCCCCAAAGGTGGGACGTTCCCTACCGAAAACCATCATGCTTGTTGTGAGAAGCTCCGGTTTGTGAGAAGCATATACCCAAACCTGCCCCAAATGGGACAAAATTTGTACCATGGCATGTTGATGCCGCTCCATGATAGCATGCCAACTTTCATGAATTTCAGACGAGTTTCGGATTTACTAGAATTTAAAAACCAGACATCTCAAGGTTTTGCCGGCAATCAACGGTGCCCTGGTGTTTGAAATTCATTCCCATTTCTTGCATGGGACCTAAGCATGCACCCAAGGACACAGATTTGATTTTTCAACCAAATTATATGCACTGGAGCTTGCGCATGTAGTTCAAATTTGAATTATGCACATAAATGCATTGAAAACTCAGTTAATGCATAAAAATGTCCAAATGAACCCCGAAAAATCACACAAATTCACACAACACTCCTGTTGTTCTATCTTGACACGAGAAAAAAAATTGAAAGCAATAAGAGGCAATGGATATCGTTTCGTCCCCAAAGGTGGGACGTTCCCTACCGAAAACCATCATGCTTGTTGTGAGAAACTCCGGTTTGTGAGAAGCATATACCCAAACCTGACCCAAATGGGACAAAATTTGTACCACGGCATGTTGATGCCCTCCCATGATAGCATGCCAAGTTTCATGAATTTCAGACGAGTTTTGGATGTACTAGAATTTAAAAACCAGGCATCTCAATGTTTTGCCGACAATCAACGTTGCCATGGTGTTTGAAATTCATTCTCATTTCTTGCATGGGACCTAAGCATGCACCAAAGGACACAGATTTGATTTTTCAACCAATTTATATCCGCTGGAGCATGCGCATGTAGTTCAAATTTGAATTATGCACATAAATGCATTCAAAACTCAGTTAATGCATAAAAAATGTCCAAACGAACCCTGAATAATTCCAATTCTTTTATGATCACTACAGATAAAAGGTCTAGCAATTCAAATACCGTCCATGGCCGCTGTGACCCCATTATGTAATTCAAATCAAGACCAAAAATCAAGTAGATCCCACACAGTTTATTATAACCAACCGTGTGAGATGCAGCACAAAATATCTTCGGACCGTGTCTGAATAAGGGACCGTGTCTGATGACACTTTGCATGTCAGTTTTTTGGCTGAAGCGATTCCAAATTTTCGGCTTCCGCGGAAATATCTACCTCCCCGCCCCTCCCCCTTACCAAAAGCCACATTTCCCCTCTTTCCGCATTCCTTTCCATGTTGAAACCTTCACTCCTTGCTTGCAGCGCTGCCGCCTCCTCGCCGGCGACCCTCCTTCACGCTCCTGGGCCTCGCCTATCCAGGCACGTAATCCACACCCGACCCCCATCCTCCTCCTCCTTCCACATCCAACATGCCCCGACCGTCGGTGCGAGCGCGACACCTTCCACCCAAATCACCGACCCCTCCACCAAATAAGTGCCGGCCTAAGCCATGGTGCACGCAGTATAGCCAGGACCTCAAGGAGCATTTGGAAGCGGAGAAGCAAATCGCGGCCGCACGCGCGGAGGAGGTCGCGATGGCTGCCATTTGTGCCGACCCCCAGATCATGAAGGAGCACCTTGCCATTTGCTAGCTATGCCGGTTAAGCATGCACGGTTTACCCGTTGCGTGTGATGCTCCTGCCTTTCCTTCACAAATTCTAGTGAATTGTGCTATCTAATTTTACCATGCAATCTGTTGCTCTAGTCTATATGTTCTATATGTCGTGCAGTGTGATGCTCACTTATTAACTGTTTTGTTAATTAGTTGTCGTCTTCAGTTAACTGTTTGGTTCAATTCTGCAAATGTGATGTTCAATTCTTCAAGCCGCCATTTTGTATTGTCTTCCATGTGAGAAATAAATCGAATTTATCTTTACAAAATTGTGGGTGCATTCTGTTATTGTATACCATGTGAGGAATAAATTGAATTTGGCTGTAGTAAATACATGAGAAAGAAATACAATTGCTACAATTGGTTGTAGTTAACTATTTGGTTAACTATCTGATCTTCTATTAGGAGTATGTTATATTGTGCAATGTGGTGCTCAGTTAATGTTTGGTTCATTTGTTGTGGTGTTTAGTTAACTGCTTGGTTCAATTCTACAATGCGATGTCCAATTGTCGTGGGTAGAGTATTGTTGTGCATGTGAGGAATAAATCGAATTTGGCTGCACTTAATACATGAGAAACATATACAAGTGCTATATTTCCTAGTTCTTAATCATGCTTGGTTTGGATAAATGGGTTTTCCGTGTGGCTTCAATTAATCTGAGGAATCTACAATGTGATTATTTTTCATCAACATATTTTACTGATAGCATGCGAACCCTTACTTAACCTGATGACTAAATACCTTATATGTGTTGCAGGGAAACAATGGGAAGCACTGAGATTTACAATCAAGGTTAGCACGTGCATGGTTCGTTGTCTAATAGCACATTATTGTGCAATTGCATAAACCATTCTAATATTTAGGTTTTTAACAATTTGGTCTTGCACATGTAGGTCCTTCTGTCAGAGGTTTTGACCCACTGTTCGACCCTTTTTGCATATGGGGAAATGAGTTGTCCATGAATATCAGTCAAGTCAAGAAACTCAGAAAGATTGTTAGGATAAAGAAATTAGCGACAAAAAACAACAAGATCTTTGTCTGCACAATGAAGAAGACATCAGTTCACTACAGGATGGTACTAACTATTATACCTTGACTTTTTATTCCTTTGCCCCATTTCTAATATAGAGAAGATATTTATGCACATCCTTGTTTTCAGGCCTTTCCAAAGCAGTTCAATGATGATTACCTCTCAAACCACTTGTATGGTCAGGAGGCGAGGAAGGTATTCATACAACACCCACGGTTCAATATTGAAGTGTTCCTGAAGAGGACAAAGGATGGACGGTCAATCATCCACAGGCACTGGCTTAAAGTTACAAAGACCTTCAACATCAATGAAGGCTCAATATTCGCCTTCTGCTTCAGCAGTTTTCCAGATGAGATACATCTGTCTATGTACCGTCTATGATGCTAATTTCAAAAGGTTATAGATGTTGCATGTGAAACATGGTCCCGGTGTAGTTGTGTAATGGGGTAGATGAGTGCTGAAGCTATATGATGTTGTACTCTGATGTATTTCAATTATGAAAGTGAAATATATTGTGTGCTTAATATGAACTGTCAATTAGATTAATAAATGGATTATGAATAATCGGATGATTAGCCTTCTAATTGGGTTTTGCCATTGCAAACGGTTGTTGAAAAAATACCGTGGGCGATGACCTCAGCCAACGCACACAGTTTCTAGGAATAAACCGTGTTGGATCAATGAACAATCACACACGAATTTCTCTTGAACACTGTTTGTGTTAGGACACCTTGCGCAAACGTTTACCACATGAAAACTGTGTGTGATGGGTAGCCTTTGCCACACAGTTTCTTCCACGGACCGTGTGTGATATATTCAATAACGCAAGCGATTTAACGGGAAAATTGTGTGTGATGTACCTGTGAACGGAAACGTTTTCCTTGGAGCGACTGTGTGGGATGTACATACGAACGGAAACGTTTAGCGGGGACTGACTGTGTGGGATGTACTTGCGACCGGAAACAATTTTGTCCTATAATTGTTTTTTAGCTCTACTATACGTATTTCCGTATTTGAGCGCTCGCCGGTCGCACACGACCTCATTTTGCCGAACGTGTGTGCCAGGAGGGCATATCCCCAACGGTTTCTGGGTCGTGTGGGAAGGACCCCCCTATCGCCCACACTCACTTGGCGACGGTTCCAAATGCCGTCGCGGAAAGGGGTTAAAAACTGTTTGTTTAGAAGCTCGTTGTACTAGTGTAATCTTCTTTTGCGGTGTGTTTGTCTAGATCCGATGAATTGTGGATTTATGATCAGCTTATCTATTAATATTATTTGAATCTTCTCTGAATTCTTTTATGCATGATTTGGTATCTTTGTAATTCTCTTCGAATTATCGTTTTGGTTTGGCCAACTAGATTGGTCTTTCTTGCAATGGGAGAAGTGCTTAGCTTTGGGTTCAATCTTGCGGTGTCCTTTCCTAGTGACAGTAGGGGCAGCAAGGCGCGTATTGTATTGTTGCCATCGAGGATAAAAAGATGGGGTTTACATCATATTGCTTGAGTTTATTCCTCTACATCATGTCATCTTACTTAATGCGTTACTCTGTTCTTCATAAACTTAATACTCTAGATGCAGGCAGGAGTCGGTCGATGTGTGGAGTAATAGTAGTAGATGCAGAACCGTTTCGGTCTACTTGACATGGACATGATGCCTATATTTCATAATCATTGCCTTAGATATCGTCATAACTTTGCGCTTTTCTATCAATTGCTCGATGGTAATTTGTTCACCCACCGTATTATTTGCTATCTTGAGAGAAGTCTCTAGTGAAACCAATGGCCCCGGGGTCTATTTTGCATCGTATAAGTTTATGATCTACTATTTTGCAATCTTTTACTTTCCGATCTATAAACCAAAAACCCAAAAATATTTACTTTATCATTTTTTAGTTGCCAGCGGCTGTGGCCTCGACCTCCACCCATGAGGCCTTGCTGCAGCAGCCGTCGGCCTATAGACAGAGGCCGCCGGGTCCCATGGCCAGCAGCGCGCCCGCGAAGAAGCACGGAAGCTGGAACCAGATGCCTGCGGGCCTCTCCGACCACACCACGAACTCCGGGGACGTGTCGGCCGAGTGGGAGCACGGGCGCATCGGCCGAATGGCTGCCACATGCCTTCCCCCATCGCTAGGGACGCGGCAACTCCCGCGCGGGAATAAGCACCTCCGCGGCTTCCGGAGGCGGCGCCCGTCTTCGAAGGGGTGCGTCCGTGCCCTCGAGGAGCCACCGCCGGCGTCGCCGCGTGCTTGCGAGGGCGCACGCGGCCTCTCTTGGGCGGCGGCAAGCCTGGTCCTTCCTTGGGGGCCTTTCCCTTTTTCCGCGGCGGAAAGCCTCCTCACTAGCGCCATGGATGCTTTGGCAAGACGGCAGGACAGAGAGGAAGAAGAAGGAGCAAGCAACGAGAAGATGAAGATGAGCTGGGGGCTCCGCCACCTCTCGCATTTATAGCCAGACGGAGGCCAACCACCATCCTCCCACGATTTCGAGTAATGATGGTTTTCGCTGCATGCAACAGGCAGTTGTCAAGTCGGGCAGTTGCTGAGGCGGCATGGAGAAGTGGAGACGCCCACGTCCCATCAAGCGCTACGTGTCAGCTGGTCCCGCGGGCGATTGGGGCCCGCAGTGCTTCGCCCTTGCCCGTTGGCTTCGCCTCGAAGCCAAGTCCGAGCATGCCTTGGGCCCGGGGGCTACGGTCGGCGTTCTGGGAACCAGGGTACCCAGACTTGCCTGCCTGCGCCCCTTGGCGTGGCTCCTTCAACGGCCTGGTACGGACCATCTTCAACATCTTCAAGACAAGACCCTCGCGAGGCAGACGACATCAAGACCCACGAAGGAGCGGCCTTGATAACCCACAAGTATAAGGGATCGCAACAGTTTTCGAGGGTAGAGTATTCAACCCAAATTTATAGATTCGACACAAGGGGAGCCAAAGAATATTCGCAAGTATTAGCAACTGAGTTGTCAACTCAGTCACACCTGGAGATTAATTATCTCCAGCGAAGTGACCAGTAGCATAGTAATATGACAGTTTTGATAGTAGTAGCAATAGCAATAGCAACGGTAACAGTGATAGCAGTAATTTTGTAGCAAGTGCAACAGTAACAATAGCAGTAGTACTTAGCAAGAACAATATAATAGAAATTTGTAGGCATTGGATCGGCGATTTGTTGGATGATATTCATCATGTGACAGTCATAACCTAGGGCGATACGGCACTAGCACCAGTTCATAAATATAATGTAGGCATGTATTCCGTAAATAGTCATACGTGCTTATGGAAAGAACTTGCATGACATCTTTTGTCCTACCATCCCGTGGCAGCGGGGTCCAATTGGAAACTAAGGGATATTAAGGCATCCTTTTAATAGAGAACCAGAACAAAGCATTAACACACGGTGAATACTTGAACTACTCAAACTACGGTCATCACCGGGAGTGGTCTCGACTATTGTCACTCCGGGGTTGCCGGATCATAACATGTAGTAGGTGACTATAACTTGCAAGATCGGATCTAGAACATGGATATAATGGTGATAACATAAACGGTTCAGATCTGAAATCATGGCACCCAGGCCCAAAGTGACAAGCATTAAGCATGGCAAAGTCAGAGCAACATCAATCTCAGAACATAGTGGATACTAGGGATCAAGCCCTAACGAAACTAACTAGATTACATGATGAATATCATCCAACTCCTCACCGACCAGCGAGCCTACGACGGAATTACTCACTCCCGGTGGGGAGCATCATGGAATTGGCGATGGAGAAGGGTTGGTGATGACGAAGATCGAAGATCCCCCTCTCCGGAGCCCCAAACGGACTCCAGATCTGGCCTCCCAATGAAGTACAGGAGGTGACGGCGGCTCCGTCTCGTGGAACGTGACAATTCTTTCTCCCTTATTTTTTACTGGAAAAAATAGGATTTTATAGCGTCGGTTTCAGGGTCTGCGGGGCCACCAAGTTGGGACAACCCACCTGGGCACACCTGGAGGGGGGCACCCTGGTGGATTGTGCCCACCCAAGTGCCCTCCTTCGGTGCTTCTTGGCTCCAGAAATTCTCTTTTATTGTATAAAATCCTCGAGTTTCGTTCCATTCCGAGAACTTTTATTTCTGCACAAAAACAACACCATGGTAGTTCTGCTGAAAACAGCGTCAGACCGGGGTTAGTTTCATTCAAATCATGCAAATTAGAGTCCAAAACAAGAGGAAAAGCGTTAGGAAAAGTAGATACGTTGGAGACGTATTAACTCCCCCAAGCTTAAACCTTTGCTTGTCCTCAAGCAATTCCGTTGATAAACTGAAAGTGAAAAAGAAAAACTTTTACGAACTCTTTTGCTCTTGTTTTCATAAATAAGCTTAAACAGCACCCAGGTTTTCAGCCAACATTATAACTAACCATGCCTACAATAACTCTTAAAAATTATATGAACTCATATCAATGACATAATCAGCTAGCGAGCAATAATAAGATATCTCAAACAGCAACACGTTGTGAAGACAACCATGATATAATATGACAATAGTGGTATCTCGCTAGCCCTTTCTGAGACTGCAAAACATAAATGCAGAGCACCTCCAAAGTTCAAGCAGCAACTAAACATTGTAATTCATGGTAGAAAAGATCCAGTCATGATGCACCCAACATTAGCTACACACAATGCATCAGCATGACAGTAGTTCTCTCAGGTTCTGGCGCTTATTTTAGAAGGTGATGAAACAACATAAAAGTAAATAGATAGTCCCTTCGCAGAGGGAAGCAGTGATTTGTAGAGGTGCTAGAGCTCAAGTTTTTAAAACAGAGGTAAATGATATTTTGAGACATGCACCCTTCTTGTCTACTTCACGACCATCAGTTATCTATATCTTCCATGCTAAACACGCTAGTGGTGGTTCCCAAGCGATAAAGTAAAGGTTATGACTCTGTATGAGTTTTTGTTTGATTATTTGTAAGCTTTTTTGTTTGCAGTTTGGGACTGGGAATCCCTATTACCGCCCTTTTCTCATGCAATGGCGAGTGAATAAACACTCAACATGAGAATAACCTACTTAGCATGGAAGATACCGACTACCTCTTATCGCTCCATGAACGATCCAGGCACACAAAAAGGATATTTATTTGAATTTTTTAGAGGTGGCACGTGCAAATTTACTTAGGACGGCAGGGTAATGGCGCATATAGGTAGGTATGGTGGACTCATCTGGAATAACTTGGTTTCAAGGTTTGGGATGTACAAGCAGAGTTCCCACTTAGTACAGGCGAAGGCTAGCAAATAGGTTCAGAAGCGGCCAGCTAGAGAGCAACAACGGTCATGAACATGCATTATGCATAAGTAACATTGGACACTAGCATGAGTAGGATATGAACACCATGAACATAAATATCATAGAGGCTATGTTGGTTTTGATTCAACTACATGCATGAACATGTGCCAAGTCAAGCCACTCGAACATTCAGAGGAGGATACCATATCATCATACTACATCACAATCATTTTAACGCAATGTTGACATCCAAGTTAAATCATTATCCACTCTTAGCTACTTATGCATGGCATGAGGAACTATCTCTAATTGTCATTGCAAACATGTTTAATCATAATGGGCTGAATCATGGATACTAGGTTAAACATATTTACAAAAACAGAACAAGTCAAGTTCATACCCGTTTCTCTCTGCCACGGCCAGTTCATCGAATATCGTCATTATTGCCTTTCACTTGCATGACTGGACGATATGAAGATACCAATAGTGCAAGAGTGGCGTGGACTAAGCTGGAATCTGCAAACATTTTATTCAATGGGAGAAGACAAGGTAATAAGGGCTCTTTGTTAGATCAACAATTATCCATATGAGAGCCACTCAACATTTTCATCATGGTCTTCTCCTTGGTACGACTCAATTAAAAAGAAAAGAAACTCAGAGAAACACACTACAATATTTTTGGAGTTTTTGGTTTTCTTGAACAAGCAAATAAAAGGGAAAAGCAAAAACGAGAAAAACTATTCACACGGGAAAACTCCCAACAAGCAAAAGAAGAACAAGGAAATCTTTTTGGGTTTTCTTTTTAGTGCTACAACTAACTAATCTAGAAAGAAAAATAAAAAAGAAGCAGGAAATATTTTTTGTATTTTCTCAAGGTTTTTCAAACACACAAGAAGAAAATGAGAAAATAAGTTTAACATGGATAGTACAATGAAAGAGTGTGGACACCGACAAATGAAATATGTGAACATGAATGTAAGGTCGGTGGAAATACGTACTCCCCCAAGCTTAGGCTTTTGGCCTAGCTTGGTAATTAGTCAGTAGCATGCGTAGTAGTCAGGGTGGTAGCTCAAGGAGGCTCTCGGTGCGGATGCCTCAGCCTGTCGTGCGGCCACAACCGCCGCGTTATTAGCTCGGGCCTCGCTCTCAAGAACAAAGTATCTTCCCCTGCTGTGATAATCAAAGAGAGCAGGCGCAGGCAAATATGTGTGCACAACAGAGTCTTGATTAAACAACAATTTATAGGTGAAATTATGGGGTTCACCTTTAAGGATCTTATGGCGTTTCATAGCGTCAAAGTCTAAATACTACGTGGGTAAAATAGGGTCATAGGGCAAATGTGGAACACCTAGCTCTCGTGCTAAATGTGTGGCATAAATGCCACCATACAAATAACCACTATTAGCGTTGTGTTGCAACCTGCGTGCAACAATCGCTCCAAGATTATAACTTCTGTCATCGATGAGAGCGGTGCGTATGAGGCTCAAGTCTGGAACACAAAGTGTACTACAGTCTTGTTTGCCTACAATACAGTTTCCATTAAATAATGTGAAGTACTGAATTGAGGGAAAATGAATGCTCTTTATTCTACCTTGCGTCACTCCCCTAGTTACCGTAGCAAAGACTAGTCAGGAACGCTTGAAACTCAGACCTTCGTGGTTCGTCCAGCGAACCCTAGAATGGGATTTTGCAATGTTGAGCAAATCTTTCTAGTGATATGGTAAAAAGATTTTCATACAGTTTAAATGACACCCTAGACTCATGGGGATGGAATTTAAATCCTTTGACAAATGATTCAGTGAGAGTGTGGTGTTGATTGCACTTATCTGAAATGTAGGGACCGAGGTCGGCATTGTGAACATATTGCTCAAATTCCTCCTCACTCACCATATAATCATCGCATTGCCATAGGCATGTTTTGGTGGCGGCATCGCGTATGGAACTTTCACTTGGTTCAACATAAGACCGACGAGCGGAGTTGTCACTAGAAGATGCCCCCGAGGATCTTCTCCTTGAAGAACTCCTTCCAAAAAGGTTCATCATGTTCGCGTACAATTTTCTGAAAAAAAAAGAAATTTTCGGGTGACAAAAATTTATCAACAACTTATGCATGGCATGAGGAACTATAATCTCTAATTGTCATTGCAAACATGTTTAATCATAATGGGCTGAATCATGGATACTAGGTTAAACATATTTACAAAAACAGAACAAGTCAAGTTCATACACGTTTCTCTCTGCCACGGCCAGTTCATCGAATATCGTCATTATTGCCTTTCACTTGCATGACCGAACGATATGAAAATAATAATAGTGCAAGAGTGCCGTGGACTGAGCTGGAATCTGCAAACATTTTATTCAACAGGAGAGGACAAGGTAATAAGGGCTCTTTGTTAGATCAACAATTATGCATATGAGAGCCACTCAACATTTTCATCGTGGTCTTCTCCTTGGTACGACTCAATTAAAAAGAAAAGAAACTCAGAGAAACACACTGAAATATTTTTGGAGTTTTTGGTTTTCTTGAACAAGCAAATAAAAGGGAAAAGCAAAAACAAGAAAAACTATTTACAAGGGAAAACTCCCAACAAGCAAAAGAAGAACAAGGAAATCTTTTTGGGTTTTCTTTTTAGTGCTACAACTAACTAATCTAGAAAGAAAAATCAAAAATAAGCAGGAAATATTTTGTATTTTCTCAAGGTTTTTCAAACACACAAGAAGAAAATGAGAAAATAAGTTTAACATGGATAGTACAATGAAGGAGTGTGGACACCGACAAATGAAATATGTGAACATGAATGTAAGGTCGGTGGAAATACGTACTCCCCCAAGCTTAGGCTTTTGGCCTAGCTTGGTAATCAGTTAGTAGCATGGGTAGTAGTCGGGGTGGTAGCTCAAGGAGGCTCTCGGTGCGGATGCCTCAGCCTGCCGTGCGGCCACAACCGTCGCGTTATGAGCTCGGTCCTCACTCTCAAGAACAAAGTATCTTCCCCTGCTGTGATAATCAAAGAGAGCAGGCGCAGGAAAATATGTGTGCACCACAGAGTCTTGATTAAACAATAATTTATAGGTGAAATTATGGGGTTCACCTTTAAGGATCTTATGGCGTGTCATAGCGTCAAAGTCTAAATACTGCATGGGTAAAATAGGGTCATAGGGCAAAGGTGGAACACCCAGCTCTCGTGCTAAATGTGTGGCATAAATGCCACCATAGAAATAACCACTATTAGCGTTGTGTTGCAACCTGCGTGCAATAATCGCTCCAAGATTATAACTTCTGTCACCGATTAGAGCGGTGCGTATGAGGCTCAAGTCTGGAGCACAAAGTTTACTACAATCTTGTTTGCCTACAATACAGTTTCCATTAAATAATGTGAAGTATTGAATTGCGGGAAAATGAATGCTCTTTATTCTACCTTGCGTGAGTCCCCTAGTCTCACTGTAGCAAAGACTAGTCAGGAACGCTTGAAACTCAGACCTTGGTGGTTCATCTAGCGAACCCTAGAATGGGATTTTGCAATGTTGAGCAAATCTTTCTAGTCATATGGTAAAAGGATTTTCATATAGTTTAAATGACACCCTAGACTCACGGGGATGGAATTTAAATCCTTTGACAAATGATTCAGTGAGAGTGTGGTGTTGATTGCACTTATCTGAAATGTAGGGACCTAGGTCGGCATTGTGAACATATTGCTCAAATTCCTCCTTGATGCCCACACTCACCATATAATCATCGCATTGCCATAGGCATGTTTTGGTGGCGGCATCTCGTATGGAACTTTCACTTGGTTCAACATAAGACCGACGAGTGGAGTTGTCACTAGAAGATGCCCCTGAGGATCTTCTCCTCGAAGAACTCCTTCCAAAAAGGTTCATCATGTTCGCGTACAATTTTATGAAAAAAAAAATTGGGTGACAAAAATTTATCAACAAAACTTTACAAGATTGATAGTAACTACTCATAGGGATACATAGAGGCCATAGCAAGCATTCAAACTAATTAGAAATCTAAGAATTCCACATGCAAGCTCATCTATAGCAGCACCAAGAGTAGCTATTTATTCAAAATATAAACCACTAAAGCAAAAACTGATTGGACAAACGGAAGAGTCACATACCAAGCAACAATCCCCCGAAACAGTTTCAGAAACGAAGCTTCGAGCAAAGAGATTGAAATCCGCGGGTTTGAGAGCAAGAACACGAGAGAGAGAGAGAGAGAGAGAGAGAGAGAGAGAGAGAGAGAGCAATGGTGATGATGTGGTATGAAGAGATAAGTGAGGGGGCCCATGTTGGGACCACAACACACCAGGGCGCGCCTGGGGGTCCTGGCGCGCCCAGGTGAGTTGTGCCCATCTGGCGCACCTCCCTCTGATGTTATTTGCACCAAAAATTCTTAAATATTCAGAAAAAAATCGTATTAAATTTTCAGAGCATTCTGAGAACTTTAGTTTTGGGTCATTTTTTATTGCAAGGGAAATTCAGAAAACAGACAAAACATGACATTTTATTTTATTTAACTAATAAAAACAGAAAACAAAAGGTAGGGACAAAAGGTGGTGCTCACTAAATTCATCAACTTCATACCTCACAAAAGTGATCCATTAATAAGGTTGATCAGGTCTTATTAACAACCACTTTCGATTAGCATGAAGCCGAAGAACTTTCGTAAACCACTAAGTTACCTCAACGGGGATATGAATGTCCCCAACAATAAGCATTTCATATTTCTTTTTGGCGGTAGGTACAGGTAGTTGAAAACTTCCAATAGTGATTGTCAGAGATTTTTCTATAACATTAATACCATTCACTTGGAATTGTTTCTTCGGAAAGTGCACTGTATGCTCATTACCATTGATATGGAAAGTGACCTTGCTTTTATTGAAATCAATAACAGCCCCTGCAGTATTCAAGAAGGGTCTACCAAGGATAATTGACATGTTGTCATCCTCGGGCATCTCAAGTATAACAAAGTCAGTCAAAATACTAACATTAGCAACAACAACAGGCACATCCTCACAAATACTGAAGGTATGGCAGTAGATTTGTCAGCCATTTTGTAATGATATTTCAGTAGGTGTGAGTTTATTCAAATCAAGTCTTTTACATAAAGAGAAAGCGATAACACTAACACCAGCTCCCAAATCACATAAAATAGTTTTCACATAATTTCTTTTGATGGAGCAAGGTATAGTTGGTATTCCCGGATCTCCAAGTTTCTTAGGTACTCCATCTTTAAATGTATAATTAGCAAGCATTGTGGAGATTTGAGCTTCAAGTATTTTTCTCTTATTGGTGATGATGTCTTTCATGTACTTTGCATAAGGAGACATTTTAAGGATATCAGTCAAGCGAGTACACAAAAAGACTGGCCTCGGCATTTCAGCAAAGCGTTAAAATTCTTCATCATCTTTCTTTTTAGTTGACTTTAGTGGAAACGGCATAGGTTTTTGAACCCATGGTTCTCTTTCCTTATCGTGTTTTCTAGCAACAAAGTCTCTTTTATCATATATTTTATTCTTGGGTTGTGGGTTATCAAGATCAACTGCAGGTTCTATCTCAACATCATTGTCTGGTTCTTTATTATTTGTTTGAGTGTCCTCATGAACCTCATCATTATCTTTCTCATTATCAGAAAGTGAGTGTTCACTACCAGGTTGAGTTTCGGCATCAGAGATAGAGACTTCATTATCAGCAGGTTTTTCTACTTCAGGTTCACTAGAGGCATGCAAAGTCCTATCATTTTTCTTCTTCTTATTCTTCTTTTTCTTTTTAGAAGGATTGCGTGCATCATTGTTAGCTCTTTGAGAGTCTTGTTCAATTCTTTTTGGGTGTCCCTCAGGATAAAGTGGTTCCTGAGTCACTTTACCCCCTCTAGTTGCTACTCTAACAGCAGAGTCATGTATGTTATTGTTCATTTCATCTAGCAACTCTCTTTGAGATTTAGCAACTTGTTCTAACTGGATTTGAACCATAGAAGCATGTTTTCCCACACCTCTAACATCATTTGAGATTCTAAATAACAAGTCACTCAAGCGAGCAATCATATCAGAATTGTATTTCAATTGTTTCATAACATTTGCATTGAAGTGATCTTGTTTTCTAATATAATTTTCAAACTCATACATGCATTGGCTAGGGTGCATATTGTGAGGATTGTCATTATCATTGAATTTCATTAGAGAATTTACCTCTACCACCTTAGGAGGTGGTGATGTATCAAGCCCATGTATTTATTCAATAGGAGGTAAATTTTTGACATCCTCAGCTTTAATACCTTTTTCCTTCATAGATTTATTTGCCTCTTGCATATCTTCAGGACTGAGATATAAGATACCCCTCTTCTTCGGAGTGGGTTTAGTAGGTGATTCAGGGAGAGTCCAATCATCATAATTTTTCAATATGTTATTCAAGAATTTTTCAGCTTGCCCAATAGTTCGTTCCCTGAAAACACAACCAGCACAACTATCTAGGAAATCTCTAGAAGCATCGGTTAGTCCACTATAGAAGATATCAAGTATTTCATTTTTCTTAAGAGGATGATCAGGCAAAGCATTAAGTAATTGGAGAAGCCTCCGCCAAGCTTGTGGGAGACTCTCTTCTTCAATTTGCACAAAGTTAAATATTTCCTACAAGGCAGTTTGTTTCTTATGAGCAGGGAAATATTTTTCAGAGAAGTAATAAATCATATCCTGGGGACTACGCACACAACCAGGAGCAAGAGTATTGTACCAAGCTTTAGCATCACCCTTTAATGAGAACGAAAATAATTTGAGAATATAGTAATAGCGAGTTTTCTCATCATGAGTAAAAAGGGTGGCTATGTCATTCAACTTAGTAAGGTGTGCCACAACAGTTTTAGATTCAACCAAAGTAATTAACTCTAGGTCGACAGAGAATTCATAATCCTTATCATCAATAAATATAGGTGAAGTAGCAAACTTAGGATCAAATTGCATTCTAGCATTCAAGGATTTTTCTTTATACTTGCATAATAATTTCTCTAGATCATCTCTATCCTTACAAGCAAGAATGACTCTATTTGTCTCCTCATTCATAACAAAACCTTCCGGTACCTTAGGAAATTCATATCTAGGAGGGCTAGTTCTAGTAGGTGTTTCAAGATTTTCATTTTCAAGCTCATCATCAGTTTCAACAATATCATGCTCTCTTACTCTAGCAATTTGTTCATCAAGAAATTCACCTAGTGGCACATCATCATCAAGCAAGGTACTAGCATCATCATAAGTATCATTCATAGCAGAAGTAGCATCATCAACAACTTGTGACATATCAGGATTAATAGCATGTGGTAGCGGTGCAAGTTTACTTATAATAGAAGGTGAATCTAAAGTAGAGCTAGATGGCAGTTCCTTACCTCCCCTCGTCTTAGAGGGAAATATCTTGGTCTTAGCATCCTTCAGATTCTTCATAGTGATAAACTGATAATAATCTCAAGTGACTCAACAAATATAGCTATGCTCCCCGGCAACGGTGCCAGAAAAAGGTCTTGATAACCCACAAGTATAGGGATCACAACAGTTTTCGAGGGTAGAGTATTGAACCCAAATTTATAGATTCGACACAAGGGGAGCCAAAGAATATTTGCAAGTATTAGCAACTGAGTTGTCAATTCAGCCACACCTGGAGATTAATTATCTGCAGCAAAGTGATCAGTAGCACAGTAATCTGATAGTTTTGATAGTATTAGCAATAGCATTAGCAACGGTAACAGTGATAGCAGTAATTTTGTAGCAAGTGCAACAGTAATGATAGCATTAGTACTTAGCAAGAACAAGATAATAGAAATTCGTAGGCTCAATTGGCAATTTGTTGGATGATATTCATCATGTGACAGTCATAACCTAGGGCGATACGGCACTAGCTCCAGTTCATAAATATAATGTAGGCATGTATTCCATAAATAGTCATATGTGCTTATGGAAAGAACTTGCATGACATCTTTTGCCCTACCCTCCCGTGGCAGCGGGATCCAATTGGAAACTAAGGAATATTAAGGCCTCCTTTTAATAGAGAACCAGAACAAAGCATTAACACACGGTGAATACTTGAACTCCTAAAACTACAGTCATCACCGGGAGTGGTCCCGACTATTGTCACTCTGGGGTTGTCGGATCATAACACGTAGTAGGTGACTATAAATTGCAAGATCAGATCTAGAACATGGATATAATGGTGATAACATAAATGGTTCAGATCTAAAATAATGGCACCCGGGCCCAAAGTGACAAGCATTAAGCATGGCAAAGTCATAGCAACATCAATCTCAGAACATAGTGGATACTAGGGATCAAGCCCTAACAAAACTAACTAGATTACATGACGAATCTCATCCAACTCCTCACCGACCAGCGAGCCTATGAAGGAATTACTCACTCCCGGTGGGGAGCATCATGGAATTGGCGATGGAGAAGGGTTGGTGATGACGAAGATCGAAGATCCCCCTTTCCGGAGCCCCAAACGGACTCTAGATCTGGCCTCCCGATGAAGAACAAGAGGTGACAGCGGCTCCGTCTCGTGGAACGCGATAATTCTTTCTCCCTGATTTTTTTCTGGAAAAATAGGATTTTATAGCATCGATTTCATGGTCTGCGGGGCCACCAGGTGGGGACAACCCACCTAGGCGCGCCTGGAGGGGGGCGTGCCCTGGTGGGTTGTGCCCACCCAGGTGCCTCCCTCCGGTGGTTCTTGGCTCCGGAAATTCTATTTTATTGTATAAAAATTCCTCGCAAAGTTTCGTTCCATTCCAAAAACTTTTATTTCTGCACAAAAACAACACCATGATAGTTCTTCTGAAAACAGCATCAGTCCGCGGTTAGTTTCATTTAAATCATGCAAATTAGAGTCCAAAACAAGAGGAAAGCGTTAGGAAAAGTAGATATGTTGGAGACGTATCAAGCCTCCTCAGGCTGGCTCCCGAGGAGCGGAGATTTCTAGGCGGGCGCCCACCTCATGAGGTCGAGGTGACGCCAGCCATGACGACTAAGGCCAGGCGGGCGCCAGCAGGCGCAGAGCAGCAGGTTTCCTCTTTGGTGCTAAGGAGGCAAGCGCAGGCGCGGGGTCCCGGGGAATCACCCAAAGGTTTCAATTCCCGTGCAACAAGACCAAGACCGCCAGGACGGCAGGACAGATGTCATCACCGAGCCCACCGCGGTGTCACGACCAGAAGCTTTGAAGGCGAAGACCACCTTACATCAGGATAGGATGTACTTCTTGCCCCCCTTCAAAATTGGCCATTGTGGGATCCCTTCCCGCCTTCGTTTGGAGGAAGAGGACCAAGGTCACTATAAATATAGCTTAGCCACCACCGTAGAAGGGGCGAGGCCTCTCTAGCTCACACCCGCACTTGAACAGATCTCGTGAGGTTGTTCTTCCTCTATACTAGTTCATCCTCAGTCCCTCGCGAGGCTAATTCACCACAAAGCAGGAGTAGGGTCTTACACCACAAGGTGGCCCGAACCTGGGTAAACTGTTGTGTCCGTTTTCTTGTTCATCGAGCTAGGCCATGGGGGCAACGAACTGGTTGGCTGGAGAGGTTGAGTTCTTCGCACACGCCCCAAAGTTCGAACCTTTCTTGGGTCTGCGGAGCCCTGAATCCGACAGCTAGGGAGGCTCAAGTTGATCTCAACAATAGCATCCTCAATGCCAATCCTAGTATAGGAGTAGACCATGCTCCAACAAGATGACTGAACCTATTTAAAAATATGAAAGTGTCGATCTTGTCGGTGTACAATGACCTTCACAATAACTTCACCATACACACTCCTACTAATCTTGATTGCGACTAGTTACAAACGATACCCCTACTATTATGTTGTCTTAGTGACAACAACAATGAATATCGTTGAATGTTGACCCAAGGTTGGGACAAGTGATATGAGAATTAGGGAAAGTGCATTCTAGAAGATATGGGTTGTATTGGTGATCTTTTCACTTGGAGGAGAGACGGGATTAGGGAGAGACTTGATAGTGCGGTTTTTAACGTGGAGTGGGTGAATAAATTCCCTCAAGCTACAATCATTAATGAAGAACATGTACACTTTGATCATCGACCTCTCGTCCTGGACACTGAATATTATGATGGTAACATGTTTAACCAACCAGGAAACCAAGTGAAACTGTTTGAAGCTCAATGGCTCAAAGAAGAAACAGTGGTAGAAATTGTACGTACAACATGGGACAAAGCGAAGATATTGGGTATTGGACCATTTCTCACAGAGCATACAAGGGCGGTGCATGCAGATTTGCATATTTGGGACCGTGATATACCGAGGGGACCAAAAAGAATAATTAATAAACTAAAAAACGATTTAGAAAAGCTGCGAAGGGGCCTATGAATGCGGAAAACTCAAGCGCGACAAAAGGAGACCCTAGTCCTTATTGAAAATCTTTTGGAGCAAGAGGAGATTTACTGGGTACGACGGGGTCGTACAAACTAGGTATTACATGGTGATCGAGACACCTCCTTTTTTCATCATGCGGCAACAGCTAGAATGAAGAGAAATCAAATTAAAAATTGCTTGATGAGAATAGTGTTTGGGGCAAGACACGGGGATGAAAAAACACATTATGGGATATTTTTCAAATCTTTTCACCTCAGAAGTTGCCCAAGCGAATCTGGAGGTTCTATCTCTTTTCAAAAGGAAAGTGACTGATGAAATAAATAATGCACTCCCCCCCTATACATCAGAGGAGGTTCAGAAGGCTCTATTTGACATTGGAGACTTACAAGCACCAGGTCCAGATGGTCTACACGCTATTTTTTATTAAAAAAATTGGTCTATGTTCGGGGATGACCTGACCGAAGTGGTGCTCCAGGCGGTGAATACTTGTTCTATACTTATGGGTGGAATGGTACTACACTTGCAATGGTCCAAGATGTTAATTCTCCAGAAAAGGCAACTCATTTTAGACCAATAATTCTGTGCAATATGGTGTATAAGGTTATTTAAAAAATGATCGCTGCTCACTTGAAGATAATCCTACCAGATATTATTAGCACGACTCAGAGTGCGTTTGTGCCCGGACATATGATTATTGACAATATTTTAGTGGCATATGAGTGCTTCCATATAATAAAGAAAAAAAGAATGGTAAAGAAGGCCTATGTGCTATCAAATTGGACATGCACAAAGCATATGACCAAGTAGAGTGGTCTTTTTTGAAGGAAATTATGCTGAAACAGGGATTTCAACAGAATTAGGTAAATTCAATTATGCAATATGTATCCTCTGTTGAATAGCGGATACTTTTTAATATGGAAGAAACAGAGAGTTTTAAACCTACTAGAGGATTGAGGCAAGGAGATCCTCTCTCTCCACACTTATTTTTGTTATGTATAGAGGGACTGACTGCCCTCTTAGCAAATGCGAAGGAGAATGGAAATATTTCTGGAGTAAAGGTTAGTAGAGATGCATCATCGGTTTCGAACCTTCTCTTTGCTGACGATTCTCTGATCCTTACGAAAGAAAATACTACGAATGCAGAGGCATTGAAATCTGTTTGGATTCATATTGTGCCGCCTCAGGCAAATGGTAAGCGTTAAAAAGTCTAGTATATTTTTTAGTCCCAATACAAAGGTCGAAGACAAGTCGCAAATTGTTACAATTCTGAATATTATGACTGGAAGCCTCAATGATAAATATTTGGGTTTGCCTACAAATGTGGGTATGGAGAAAAGTGATTGTTTCCGATTCCTGATTGATCGAATTATTATGAAAATAAGTGGATGAAAAAAAACTGTTATCCGCAGGAGGAAAGAAAATTTTGCTCAAATATGTTGTTCAAGCTACCCCAGCTTATGCCATGTCCGTCTTTAAAATTTATAAAAAATTGTAAAGGAATCATTAATGCGATGTCGCAATTTTGGTGGGTGACGAGGACAACCATTAGAGGATGCATTGGATGGCATGGTGGAAGATGTGTGTCTCAAAATATCAAGGAGGTATGGGTTTCAATCTAGCTTTGTTAGCCAAACAAGCGTGGCGTCCGCTTGATAATCCGGAGTCCTTATGTGCTTCTATCTTGAGAGCTAAATACTTCCTGGAAGGTGATTTAATGAATGCAAGCCTAAAAAAGGGTTTCTCTTTTACTTGGCAAAGTATTGTGGCGGGAGTGAATTCTCTAACAAATGGTTACATTAGCGAGTTGGAAATGGACAAAATATTGATATTTGAAGAGATGCATGGATCCCGAATTGTGCGACTAGGAAAATCATTACTCCTGGAATGGGGCATCTTCTGTCAAAGGTTTCTAATCTTATTAATCCAGTCACGAGTTCTTGGGATGAAGATTTGGTAACACAAACGTTGTGGCCAGTTGATGCTCAAAGGGTTCTCGAGATTCCTCTTCTGATGCATAATATGTCGGATTTCATTGCTTGAAGCTATACACAAAATGGTATTTTCACTTACAATCGGCTTATTTGGAGGAATGAAACAAAACAACATGGGACAAAATTGCAACATTCAAATGGTATGGGAATAACCAATGTTAATCCTATTTGGGGTAAGATTTGGAAATTATCTTGTCCGACGAAGGTAAAAATTTCATTTGGCGTATTTTGCATGGAACCCTCCTGTGTCGTGTTATGCTTGCTAATAGGCACATGTAAGCTTCGCCCACTTGCCCATCATGCTCGAATGGAGCAGAAGATACAAAACACGTCTTTGTTTCTGTGTTAGAAGGCGAAAGAGGTTTGAGGCAAGTTAGGATTGCACGAGGTGGTCAATAAAGCTTGTGCTATTGATCATGCGGGAGAGGCGGCACTTGAATGCTTGTTATGCCAAACCTAGAATTAGCTACAGTGGGTTCTCAAAATGCATGTGAGTTGATCGCTATAACTGCTTGGTATTTGTGGTGGGATAGACGTAAACTGGTTCATGAAGGAAAGTTCCAAGATGCACACAAAACTTTCATGGATGCTCGTGATGCAACGGCAAATTATGTTAATGCACACTCCCCTAAGGCAACTACCAAAACAGGAGGATGGAGCAAACCTCCTATGGGTTTTGTTAAGTTGAATGTCGATGCCTCTTTTAATCATAATTTGCTTATGGGCACAGTTGGGGCTGTCCTCAGAGATGATAAAGAGAGGTTCATTGTCGGTGGAAGCTGGAGGACTGACTGGTGCGGTCATGTATTAGCAGCAGAAGTATTGGCTCTAAGGTTCGGCCTAGTTCTTGCACAAAAGGCGGGTTGCAATCATTTTGTCGTCAACTCTGACAATATGGGAGTGATTGACACAATGAAGAATGGAGGACAATTGGTGGGAGCAGCGACAACAGTGTTTGATGATTGCTATTTCATGGCTTGTGATTTTTCTTCTGTTAGGTTTGAACATTGTAATGGGGAAGTAAATAAAGTGGCTCATGAACTTGCTAGGCTAGCGAAATTTTCCATCACTAGGGATTGATTTGAGAACCCTATGAATGATATTGTACCTTTACTTATTGACGATGTAACAACTATTTCTAATTAATAAAGTTGATGTTTATTTAAAGAAAAAGTGACATGAGAATTGTAAATAGAAATCAGGAGATATATGAGATGGTTGTCATTGCGGTGGATTACATCTGTTTTTGCTTATTTTAGTGTTTCTTTGACCCCATTTGCTCCTTCTGTGACTACTTATGTAGAGGAAACTATATAACACAACAGATAGAGATTTAATACAATTCCGAACAAACAAAAATTCAGGAGATATTTGCATCTTGGCATTTGAATTCAGTTTGTGGTAAATGAAGCTGGAGAAGGTACGTAGATTGAAGGGGAGTCGTACCTCCGGTGGACTCATTTGGTTTAGGTTACGGCCAAGCCCCCCAGACATTTGCAAAGAAGCATCCTCTGCCCATATATAGATTCAAGCACAATTCCTCCAAGTCTTCTCTTTCTCCGATCGCTTTTTCATCCGCCGCACATGACTCGTCGCGCCTCCGTCACCATGGTGGAACTGGAGTCGCAGGACGCGGCGACGATGGAGGTGGCCTCTGCGACGCACGTCACGGCCACCGTGGCGCTGCGTGTCGGGGCCGCCGTCGCGTCGCTGGCCGCCGCCGTCCTCGTCGTCACCAACCGGCAGGAGCGCTGGGGGGTCGAGGTCAACTTCACCATGTTCGACGTCTGGGTGTACGTATCTCTCGCCATGCAGCTAGTGCATGCCCCTTCCTTCGTTGATTCGTTAATTAGATCGATCGATCTCGATCTCCCGTCTGCTTCTGCAACCAGCGAATCGATGTCTGACCTGTTCTTGTTTCGTGGGTGAGCAGGGCATTCGTGGCGACCAACTTCTTCTGCACAGCCTACTCGCTGCTCACGGCGATCTTCGTCAAGAAGCTCCTCGGCAAGCGCTGGCTGCACACCGTGGACCAGGTAACGTTACGTACGGCAAGAAGGAAAAATAAATATATCCATCTAAGCTAGTAGACCATACGTCCATGCTCGTCCATGCATCTGTGTTCGTGCACACACATTGATCTCGACTGACGGACGGCATCGTCGTTCTCTGCTTTGTTGTGTGCAGCTGGTGGTGAACCTACAGACGGCGGCAACAGCGGGCGCAGGGGCCATCGGGTCGGTGGCCATGTGGGGGAACAAGACCAGCGGGTGGTACGCGGTGTGCCGCCTCTACCGGAGGTATTGCGACGTCGGCGCCGTCGCGCTCGCGCTCTCCTTTGCCGCCTTCCTCTCTCTCGGCAGTGCCTGCGCACTCTCCCGTTACCCCAGGACGCCGGCCAGACATTGATCAATCAGTTCGGAGTAAGAGCAGCACCTTGATATGTTCCAAAGATATTATCATCAGATCATGTAAAGTTCTTAGGAGTAAATTGTTTGTCGATTTGGAACCCAATTACTAGTTGGTAGGTTAAGCAGCAGTATCCATTCATGAAATCATGAGCATGAAAGATGAGACGCATATATGCACCGTATATACCATACTGTAAAATTAAGCTGGCTATTTATGTGTTCTGAGGAGAAAAGGAGAGGTCTCTTACAAAAAAAGAACACACCGTGAATATGATCCTCTGGATCACGATGCTGAAAATGATGACGACAAAAAAAATAGCTGAGCAATGCACGGCATCATGCTTAGGTGCAGAGCAGGATGTCATCTCCGTGCTGCGAGCAAGGAAGAAGGCTAGCTCATCCGCCATTGCTGCCGGCATTGAGCGCTTCGTTCGACTTGACAAAACGGCCTTTCACCCGCTTCCGGGTATCCGCCCTCAGCTTCCGGGACTCATACCGGATGTGCTTCTCGTACCTGCAGGGAGCACCAGAAACGCATGAGAAAATTACAACCGTCTATGAGGAGTGATGAAGAAAGGCTATCTATCTGTTCATCGGTTCATTCATGCCTGCGATTCTTCCTCTTCTCTTTGTACCGCTGCATCGCGCTGTCCCTGTTTAGGGCAAGCGTCTCGCTGTCGATCCTCGCGGCAGGCCTCTCAGGTCCAGTCGGGACGATTGTTTGATCACCAAAGGAGATCTCCCTAGCGGGAGCTGCCCCTCTGTCATGGGAAGAGCTCCCCAAGGCCCCTCCTGAAGCGGGCACATGGCTCCCGGAGGTTGTTGGGCCATCCATCGTCGAGGTGCATGAGCTTACCTTCATTCGCTTGTTGCTCGCTGTGCTAACCTGCAAATGAAAAAAAAAACAAGAACTATATCAACAAACGTATCACAATTGCAAGAGCAGACACAGAAAATTTCACTGATGGAGACTCTGTACTTCTCTACAATGATGCAAAACAAATAACACGTGGTGGGCCTTTATATACAGCGAATTCAGGGCTGACAAAATTGCGACTTAATGTTCCACAAAGAAACAAGATGACCCATGAATTGGTGGACCAAAGGAGCATGGAACAAGGATCTGTATGGTGGCCTATAACTATCACCGTGATTGAGAGCACCTAAAAGCGTTCACACTAAATGGGACCATATAGCCAACTTTCACAAGGACAGACACTTCAAAGATAAGATGTTTGCCCCCCAAAAAAGAAGATAAGACTGAATTAGGAACACAGCAGCCTAAACACACTGAAGAGGAAGTGGCACATCAACATCAGCGAAAGATCTGTTACATTGTCAACTGGAAAGTTAATAGCTAAGAGGAACAACAGTGCGCGGATGGGATGTCAGTATCCTCATGAATATGCACATTGTAAGCAGGTTCAGGTCGAGCAGTTCCTTTTCAGTATCTTGTCAACATTGAATTTTGATCAACAGCTACTAAAATTACCCTTAACTAGTTGCCTGGTATCTGGATTATCTAATGCACGTGGCTTTTATCCCTGTTGCTTACAAAGGAATAAAAACCAATAACAGCTTACTGCAAACTAGAGGACTCCTTGTATTTGTAAACAAGGCATATCCTAGCAGTCATGTTTAGACTTTGCTGCTAGGTATGAGGTTATAGCACTGCGTTGAAAATATTAAAAATTTGCATGATGCATGTGAGATCTTGTCGATGCAAATGCACGGGCTATTAACAACATCGTGGCGTGTCACATTATGCACTTTATGCCATGGAATTTTTTTTCAAAAGGAGGGTGAACACCCTTGGCCTCTGCATACTGAATGTAGTGGATAGACATAGGGAGGAATAACTTACATTTTTGGATGGCACTTGGCAAATATTTGTTGACATGATATCTTCAGCAGCTGCACCATATCCTGAGTCATAAATATCTTCCAGATCTTTCGTTGTCCCACAAGAAATCTCCTTGAGCATGTCACTGTAACTCTTGATCATAAAGCCTCCATTGTTTGAACCAAATCCAATCTCATGTGCAGATTTTTCATTGTGGTTCCTTGATCTTCCTAAATTGAAATCCCATATCTGCAGATAGCAAGCAGTGAACTGTCAGGGCTTTCCACAATAAGCACATTCCAGAATAAGATTGACGAAAGTCAGAAGATTTTGAAGCATATCCAATTATAAGGAAGTGATTCCTACAAACCTATCCTTTTGCCGATGCAAACTCTACAAGCAAACACAGGCATACCAAATACTATTATCGGGTGAATGGAAACTGTATAGATAGCAATGTCGATGTAGTCAGCAGATTGAATAAATACTGTTCGCCATCAGGCGATGTATTCCATGTTCAAAAAGTCAAATACTCAGAAGAATCTAGTAACGTGCCAAATCATACAAGGTACACTTCTTCATATCGCGATAGCAACACGCCAACACCAGCTCAGAAATTCCAGTCTAATTTGCACTGTTGGTAGAGGAGAATGCACTATTCATTATCAGCCAACCTGCGCATTCAGTGTCCTAAAACAACCCGATCCATGAGCCTCCATGGCAACTGCATTCTACTCCCCTTTCAAGTTGAAAAACCCGTGCCATAAATGGTGAGCGAATAAAGGGCAAATTTATCTCTACTCAAAACTAGTGAAACCAATCACTTCTCTGGCTGACAAAATCTAGGACAAAACTAGAGCCTGATTGTCCGTGAGAACCGCAGGAGAGGAGACCATCAGGTCATGTACAAAGGAATGGACGCTAAACTCTGATGACTTTGGAACTGGCACCTTGTTATTCATCTGAACGCCAATAGTTTTTCCATGACCTACCAGAGATCATGAATTCATGATTGCATTCCATGATCTGAATGATCAATGTATTAACCGGGAACTGCACAAAGTGGCAACGAGCATGTAGCCTTCAACAAACCTGTTTGATGATCTATTGTTGTTTGCTCAGAAAATTAAGATCAGAACATTTCTCGTGACCGAGTAGTGTTACAAAACATGTGATGTTAATGTGTGTTTGGCTACCACGATGCGGCTACCTGAAGGCAATGCAACTAATTTAGTCACTCATAAAGACGCCAACAAAACATCTGATTAGTACAATTGACATGTAAATTGTCTGAATACCAACAATTGATTTATTTGTTTGCATATCATTCTCATGTTTTTTTTTACCTGGGTGGGTGGCACTGATGAGGGTGGGGCGAACTCCCATCGAAGTTGCTCTTCGTCGTCATCACGGAGGCGGTCGTTGCCGATAAGCTCGGCGCAGTGAGCTGACGGCATCATCAGCAGGGACGTGTACGGACACGGCACCTCCGGAGCAGGAGGCAGCGGTGGGGGAGCTTGCTTGTCAGGCAAGCGCCCGCTAGCCCCGGCGGAGGACCGACGAGGAGTCCTGGGGCTCAGATCCGAGTACCCCTGTGGCTGCGACGTCTCCGTCTCTCTCCGCGCCATCTCGGCGAGCTGGTGGCACAGCGCATCCCCCTTGAGTGGCCGGCCGCCGCCTGCCGAGACGGCCACCTCCGGCGGGTTGCAGGGCACGTAGAGGTCGCGCATCTCGGGGTCAACCAGCATGGAGTAGTCCAAGGACGAGAAGAAGAAGGCGTCCTCATCCTCTTGGTCGCCGCCGCCGCCGAGGCCGCAACCGAACGCGGCGCCGCCGCCGCCGCCAGGGAGGAGGTCGACGCCCCACGACGCGGCGAGCTCGGACGCCGCGGGGCAGCCCGCGAAGCCCTCCACGGGCACGCGCGCCGCGTCTTCGCACCCGCCGTCGCAGTCCGCGCAGAGGAACGCCGGCTCGCCTCCCCCGGCCGCCACGCGCGCAGCCGCCGGGCGGGCCGCGCACCCGGCGCAGAGCGGCGCGCGCACGTGCTTCCGCGAGAGCGCGTTGGCGGCGTGCACGTGGCGGTCGCACGCCACGCAGAGCCGCGCCGCGTCGGCCCGGCAGTGCAGCGCCGCCGCCGCCTCCCCGCAGTAGTCGCACGGCCAGTGCTGCCTCGCCCCTCCGTTGTCCTTCATGGCCAGCGCCCGGCACGCCACGCCACCCGAGCCGAGCAGAGAACCCCGCGATGCCGGAGGGAGGGAGGAGGGGCGGCGGAGGTGGGTCAAAAGGCGGGAGAGCGAGAGGGTCTGCCGCTTCTTATCGCCGCGCGCTTTAGCTTATGCAATCCGAAGCGGGGCTGCGACTGCGAGGGTATGGGAGAAAGCGAGGGAGAGGAGGAGGCCGATCCGCTGCGCCATGCCGAACACCGAGGGCACGGCATTCTCTTTCCACGTGCCGCGCTATGATTTCGCTGAGGTGGCGGGGCCGCGGGCGTGGGACCAGTTAGGCAGTGAGTTAGCGGTGTCGGAAAATATCTAGCGGAGCTCGCTGAGGTGGCGGGTTGGGGAGGGGGCTGGGAGGCTGACACGGTGGGACATGAGTAGTGGGTCCCAATAAGGTGGAAAGAACTTACGTAGGACTCGTAAACTGCTGAGCAAAATCACGATTTTATTTTCGGGAGAAAATGGCGATTAAAGCAAGCTCGCACATGGAGCTTATGATCTCGAGCTCACGTGCAGCCTTATGAGTAGTAAAAAAAACTCTGAATGTCTTTGATAACAAATACTAGTATTGTTGAATGTTCTATGTAGTGCAAATGTTCGTGAAAAATAGCATTAGGAATTTTTTCCTTCATTAAAATTTGCATGTATGTAGGAGTAGAACATTCAACAATATTTATTGTATTCCCTAAAAAAATATTTGTTGTAAAGAAGTTCAGAATTTTTTTTGGCCTGCAAAAAAAAGTTTAGAATTTCTAAAAAATTACCTTTTTTACGATCAGAAGAGCACATTCGTGCATGCTTTTTTTTAAGACTTGTAAAATGGTAACTTGATGCTGAGGAGCAGTAAAGATAAATCAGAAGAAAATAATATGTTTTCTTTTTATTAAGAAATGGTCTTTTCGAAATAATATCTCATCATATATGTAGAAATATCTAGTTACTAGTAAGACTAAGAGATGACTAATTGTTCATCATATTGTTATTGTTATCTCTAGATTGCATGGCAGGTTTAAGATAAGACCTTATTAAGCACTATATATAAATGCCATAATAGACATGTTAAGCTAATGCGGCTCGTCGTTTTCTTAAAACAATTGTAGCAGATGTGCCTTATTTGCAGCCTCGAAAAATCGTTTTGGAGTGTGCTCCATAATTTGTAGAGGTTGTGAAGGTTGTGCGCAAACAGAGAGTCCCATGACTCAAAATCGATATTTTGCGGATCCATCCATCAGTGTCTATGTTTGTTCTGCACATAAAGAAATTGGACATTGCATTGAAAATTATATTGCGTCGTTGAACATCACATGGAAATCGAAATTGACCTGGACCGACAAATAAAAATAAACTAGAATGACTAATCATAATTAACAGAGCAACTTCAAACATGATTTTATTTCATTGGCTTCCTCCTCTGTTTGGAAGTGTCCTCACGTTAGGACGAGGCTTCGAGTGCTTCCACATGTGCTTTGATGTGGTCGAGGTACCATTAGGCTTCTTGGATGCAGGCGAGGGACACGGTCTTGTAACCATAGTGACTGTGGCTTCTACTTCTTCCAAGATGTCTTCCATCACACGGGAGAGATACCGGCGGGGAGCAGGGAGACGCTTGGCCCCACGCCTAATTCAGTCTCTCGGAACACGGTGGCTTGGACCCACTCATAGTAATTCTTGGAACTTTCCTTCGATGCGCTCCTCTTCGATCTCGTTGAGGAAGGTCCATGAGGAGGGTCTGAGCGCGACATATCACAAGCAAGGTGTACAGTAATATAGTCAGTAGGAAAGGGAAAGATGATTGAATGTGCCGGCGAGTGGAGAGTATCGGTTTATATAGCCACGCTCTGGCATAAAAATTACCTGAAAAGGGCGCACTCTGGCAAGAAACAAGGCAAGGAAGGCGTGTCGATAGGCAGCAACCATTAATGGGTGCTTTTACTGGTGGAAACCGGTACCACGGGAGTCGTACGAACGACTGACATTGGCAGGAGAGCAAGAAAATGGATGAAATTTCACCCTCATGTGGACGGTTTGATATGGAGTGCGCTCCATATCAACGTCCCCATTCTATAAATATGAAGGCTCCCACCCACTATTTGGAGCTTGCTCCAAAAATTATGGAGGCAGAGAGCGATATGGTGAGTCAGGTAGATCCTTTTCTTGGGCCCGAACGCCATACTGGCAGTTATTGTGGTGATGTAGCCATTTTGACAACTCTAGTAGAGCCACTCTTAGGATGCAACTAGGGGAAAGACGCATTTTACGGGCGGCCACACTAATTTTACATCCATTTCAGTTGTGGCAAAAGTAAATAGAGATTTTGAAAAGCTCCAAGGGCAAGAAGGAAGGCATACAAAGTTTAGAAGAAGACAACTGTATAGAGTTTTGACATCTACTACTCCTTCATATGCCCTGCGTCAACATCTCGACCAGTGGAAACCCAACTCAATCATGCATGCTTATAACAGGTCTAGCTGTAGGAAGGCGAGGCAGCGGCGGCTCCCTAAAGATGGAATAAGGTCCTTACCATCTAACCTCCCTCCCGGCAATGCGTCTAGCATCGCCGAAGGGGGTGTGAAGGTGTGTCTCCCGCGGATCTCGTGGTATTCAGTTTGTGTTGGTCTTTAGTAGATCTCCATATATCCAGTCTTCATTCGTTTGTCTATATGTTGCATCCTTTCGATCTACATTTCTCTTCATCGGTGGTAGTTGTTCTGGTGCGCTGATCACGTGGGGCCTTAGCACGACAACCTCCAGACTGTCTGCTACAACAAGTTTGGCCCCACCCGAGGGAGGGAGATGACAACGGTGTGCCTTAGGCTCACTCTAGTGCTTGTAGTCGGCACTAAGAGGTCTACAAACCTAGGTGTAATATATTTATTCCTGGTGTTCCTTTTACTGTCATGACAGATGATGAATTGGTCACAAGTTTTACATGCAAAAAATAGGTCTTGCAAAAAGTATTAGCTTCCCTTCATAATTCTTTCTTGCAAAAGTAAACCTGGTCTATTATAAAGTTCAAGAAGAAATACAAAGCATCCCAAACATAATAAAATTTACATCGAGGCTGATGGACTACCAAACCGCAACCAGAACGAGCCACTGATTTGCCATTGTCGTAGGGAGCTGGCCTAAACTTCTCGATGATTGTTGTAAATCTTTGTGCAGGTGCCCCTAAGGACCAACGTTCAGAAGGTGAAATCGTTGTTGGTGAACCATTAAATCATGTCACCGTCTACGCACGACAAAAAACCCTAACCTTATCGCCTCGAGTAGTAGGAGGAAATTTATGTTGGAGCTCTTTCTAATTTGTTCTGACATATGAACTCAAAAAGGCTCATGGCCCAGAAGACCGACTTGAAGACAACACTCTACCATCCGTTCGAACACCGTACATGCGAGGACTAAACCCTAACATATCTACCGTCTAGAGCAGAGGCACCATAATTCCCCTCCCCTCATCGGAGCGGCGGGCCGGTTGCAGGCGAATCCACATAATCGACGATGAAGATCAAGGAGAGAAAGGTAAAATCGTAGAAGCCTTACAAGAGTGGAAACAAAGAATCACATATCTTCTTTATTTTATAGACGTACCGTTGGATCAACTCCATCCTCTAATTTTGACACGACCTCCAGAAATATTTGAGCACTAAGGACAGCTTCAACGGAGGGACGCATTTCGCTTGTTCGGGTCGGCACAAAGAATCACATGCGTCCATTTTCTTGTCCGCTACGGCCCATTTTTGGCCCAAATTTGGGCCAAGTTTGCGTCCACGCGGACACCCGCGGTTCCCTCCTCTTGTCCCCCTAGCCCGTCCGTCTGTGGCACAACGGCCATTGTTGACCCTCCCTCCTCCACACTAGCTCCCCGGTCTCGTCGCCCTCGCCACCGCCAACCATTTCCAGCTAATTCAACACCACCCCAAGCCCTGCGGGCGCATCCACTGAACGCCCCACCATCGCTGCTTGCCACGGCAACCGCCAGCATTGTGGCCCTTTTCCCGCCGCCATCCGAGTACTACCACACACGCCTTCCCCGGGGTCCCCGACATCCCTCAGCACACCCTCTCTTCTTCCACGGATAATGCCGGAGGGCATGTGCTCGGACAAGCTTGCTGCGATGGTCCAAGGACGGCACCGACGTTAGCCTCCCGTGCCGCTCACAAGGTGTTCGATCATTTTCCCGGCTGAGGCTCCTCCATGCCCACATATGGTACGTATTCATCACTCCGAGGGAGCAATGGTCGATAACTCGGATGAGTTTTTTTAACAACATCCTATGTTCATTGTCCGACAATGAGTCGAGGAGGTAGTGATGGGGTGTGCTAATTACTTCAAATGCAAGTTGGATGCCCTTGGAAAGGTTGGCTTCTCCTCTTATCAGAAATGTATTATAGTTGTTCTGATGCTTGCATATGCCCAGTGATCTTGTGGATGAGTATGTACACATGAGTGAGTCCATGTGCCTTGAGGCATTGGGCATGTTCTGCAAAGCTGTGGTTGGAGTATTTGGCCCGGAGTACTTGAGAGGACCAAATGTTGCGGATACAACTCGTTGTTAGCAATCAATGAATTGAGGTGCTTTCCACTGATACTTGGAAGCATGGATTGTATGCGCTAGGAGTGGAAGAACTACCTATTTGCTTGGTAGGGGTAATAATCTTGCATGGTCATACTTGAAGTCGTGGCATCACAAGATCTCTAGATTTGGCACTCTTTTTCTGCATGGCAGGTCAATGACATCAACGTGCTTCAGCGCTCTCTCGTGTTCGCTAGGCTTTCAAAATTTCAATCTCCAAATGTCAACTTTGACGTCAACGGGCACCAATACAATAAGGGATACTACTTAGCTGATGGTACCTATCCTCAGTTGTCTACGGTTGTCAAGACAATCTTCGAGCCCATTGGGGGGTAGAAGGCTAGGTTTTGCCAATAACAAGAGAGTGCTAGGAAGGATCTGGACCGTGCTTTGGTGTGCTCTAGTCATGATGGGCTATTGTTCGGCACCCTGTTATAACATGGAGCCCCTAGAAGATGTGGGAGGTGATGATATGTTGTGTGATCATGCACAACATAAGCGTAGAGGATGAGCTTGATGACAACCTCTTTGACCAAGGGTGGGATTACCAGGGTGAAAATGTTGAGCTTGAGTAGGATCAACAATATATGCATAGTTGACCCAAATTTATCAAGAAATGTGTGATTGGACAATTTACATTCAACTTCAAGATGATTTGGTTGAGCATATGTGGACTCACATAGGAAACCAATGGATGTATTTGCTCTTTTTCTTTCAATATATTTGCTACAGTTTTAAATTCATTTGGTTGTAACCATGCCATGTTTATTTGTTGTGTTGTGGAAAACTATGTGACTATTTGTTTAATCATGTCAATGGTTAATTTTTATTTGTTCATTGGATTTATATGTATAGAATGTCATTTGAGAAAATTTGGCAAAAACAACGGCCGAGGGGACCAAATGGGTGTTTGGGTGCATCGCCTAGCTTGGCGTGAACATGAGCGGACAACGGCCGAACTGGCAACCTAAACAGACAAACCCGCGTCCGTTTGCGTCCCTGCGTTGGAGTGGCCCTAAACTCATCTGCGTGTGTAATGGCTAGCAACATGCGTACACGGAATAATTGTACAGCGGAGAATGATGCTATGATGACAATGGAGCACCTCAAAACCTAGAGGTCCCACAAAGACATCTACTATTTTTGTTGTTGAGAAAATGCCAAAAACTATATATTAAACAACACATATTCTTATATTTTTTTCACAAAAATTAAAAGATACATCCAAACCCTCGGAGCGCTGAAGTCTTCTTGCATCCAATTCCGATGCGCCGAAGTTTGTTGCACCCATGAGCAGCGCGTTTTGAACAAAGCTCGTTGCCGCTTCTAAGTCTCCACAGGAGTTGCTACATGTTAAGTTGTGCTGGTCATTTGTGATGACTCAGCGGTCAGCGCCAAGGTCCTGACACAGAACTAGTGATAATTTAAGTGATCGATACATTAGAAAACAGGAAAAAAAATCTCAGAAAGATAAGATATGCCCTGGGAAAAAGGAACACATACTGTGTATATGCGCTACCACATGATCCCGTACGAATGCAAGCGATGATCAACAGGAAGCTTAACTTTCCACGTAAATCGCGATGCTTGAAGCACCACCCTGCCTAAGTTACCTACGAGTTGACTTCATCAATGGAGAAACAATGAAACCGGGCGATAGTGCATTATGCCGACAAGCAGCCTTATGGGGCGTGATGTTGCCCACATATCACTGTCGACGACGCTGTCTACATCCTATCGGACGATTCATTGCACCTCCTAACTTCCGTGGCGTGTTATATTCTCAAAGAAAACGTGTATTACTCGATTCATGCTTTGTTAGACCCCTCATATTTAGTGTCGAATTTTGACCGTAAAATTACTAATAAAATATATATTATATGGTGGGAATCCTTTCTCAAATACAAATAAAATGATATTTTTTAGATATAAAAATTATATGTTATTAATTATATAGATGGTCAATATTTTTATTTCTTAGAAAATAGATTATCAAAATTTGATCTAAAATATGAGAGGAGCGAATAAACCCAGACGAAGCTAGTACGAATGACATGATTAAATTTGTATCCCACTTCGTAGCTTTTAGGTAAGTCTAGATGCATATTCAGTTCAAAAAAGGTATACATGCATATTAGGGTTCATTTGATTCAGATGATTTTGAAAATATGGGTATAGAAAAAGTATAGGATTGAAGTGACATACTCACTTGAATTCTATGGGATTAGCAAGAAGTGTTTGTTGCCATAGAAAAAGAAAAAAAAATGTAAAAAGCGGTTGGAGTGGATGTTAGATTTCTTATGAAATATAATAAAGTCCCATAAGAAAAATTTCTATGGGACCAATTCCTATTAACCAAAAGGATCAATGTAAGAAAAATTCTTAAGGATTTAAATGCTCCAAAAACTTTATAGAATTCCTTTGAATCAAAGGAGCTCTTAGTCTTCTGACTTTGCTATTTCTAAGCTTAGTCGTGTGAGGAATAGGCTAACGCGCAGAAATCAATTCTGCCGGTACATATGGAGAACGCTTTTTGAGTAGATTGATCACGTGCTGGTTTGTTTCTCGCTCTAGTCTGGTGGGGTTGGAGGTTGGACGCTTTCATTGTCGACACTTGCACCAATCAGTATGGCGCCGGATCTCTTGTTATTGCACAAGATATGCCATAGACACCAGTGGCAATGGTCCTCTCGCTCTCGCTCACGAGATATGCATAGGCTGGAATGGTCCCTTCTCTCTCTCAGAAAAAAATATATGAAATGTGACATGTCATACGTCCAGTTTGGAGCTTTAATTCTAATCAAACAAGGTAAGACATGTAAACGTTTTTCCTCGACATGAAAGAGGACGACATCTGTATATGTTTGACGTGCAACAATACGTGCTAACTACTGTGTGCGTTGTGGAGCATGACGGTCTTTAGAGATTAATCACCCACGCCTCGCAAAAGAAAAGAGAACAGTCACCCATGGCAACTTCCGGGAGTCAACGAGGTTTTTTCTTTAACACAATACAGATGCAAGCGCTCATATACACGCGCATACATTCATCCTTATGAATGCACACACGCACACCTTACCCCTATGAGCACGTCCGAAAAACAGAGCCGATATATCATCTTGAAATTTATGAAGTCATCATAGACACCTCGTCGTCGACGGAAACGTCTCATCTCACTAAATGCGCATCGCCGAAAATACTGAAATAATTCTAGAAATAAATAGAAGCATCAGGACTTGAACCCTAGTGGGTTGGGATACCACGATCCTTCTAACCATTCAATCATAGATTGGTTCCGGAGTCAACGAGGTTGAAGTCAAACGAACAGCCCAAAGACCAACACGTACACCTAAATCTGCAGTGCAGCACCCTGACAGCTTTCCAAAAATGCCGCATGACCAACACGTACACCTAAATCTGCAGTGCAGCACCCTGACAGCTTTCCAAAAATGCCGCATGGGTCTACCTCTCGGCTCTCGGCACGAGTAGCAGCGCATAGGATCCAGACAAAATACCGACCGTGCATGCGCCATGCATGGGGCCGCGCTGAGCTGGCGCAGGTAGCCTCTCGAAGCGTCTCGGCTCTTCCGTACGGCCCCTGTTAATCTAATGGTACTCCGGTGCTAGAACAAAACTAGCTTTGCCGCTTTAGACAGACAGCCAGACTTTGATTATACAGTACTGCAACCACATCTCCGGATTGACATGTTCGCCACTAAACAATTGCACGTGCCCACTAACTGCTACTCATACCTAGGGTTCACATGCAGGTCGCCTACTAGTTCGTCTCGTATCGCACATGGCTTTTAAGCGGAAGTTAAACATCCGATTGCTCCGCTCAGGTAGCCGTCGAGCGGTGCCTACGGTCTACCAAATGCGCATGTAGCCCACTTTTGTTTATTTCGACGTGCAACCAGGACTCGGCGCTTCACAATCCGAGACTAAGTTGTGAAATTTCTGAATGACCTCGTATTAAATCATGAATGTAGGATGCCTATAAGCGCGTGTAATCCATGTATAATAGTGCTCTGTTAGAAATGTCATCCAGGATAACTAATGGACGTGTTATCTTTTCTTAGCTAAGATGATCTTTTAAAGCACGTACAATCCAAGATTTTAGGGCATTAGTAGGTTCCCCATTTCTTTAATCATTCATCATATTCCTCACCTTTAATTCCTCATACTGTGAGAGATTAAACTTTTGTCCATCTAGTCGATCCCTCAAACGAACTCGACCTCACATGAAAGCTCTCTTCATCATGTTTTCCATTTTCCTTCTTTTTCATTCTATGCGGCCAACGAACGACTTCTCACCACTATATGATGTTCAGGAGCTAGTTAGGACCTAGGATAAACAATCCGTAGAAATAATTTGACACCACTATATGATGTTCAGGAGCTAGTTAGGACCTAGGATAAACAATCCGTAGAAATAATTTGACAGTGTTCACCGAACATGATGTACACATGTGGAAAAGGTGTCGAGAAAGTAGATGAAATTAGCCTCCATGGTCCATGGTTTGGATAATTTACGTAGTAGTGGATTTTAACCCTACTTAAGGTGCCAACCCTTATCCTGCGTGGAGTACCACATCACCAGTCAAAGCCAATCAAAGAAAGAAGACCACATAAAAAAACAAGTCAAGAAAGAAGACAAGGAAGCAAAGAGGCCCTCCTAGTGCAGGGATTTTCCCTCTAATGGGCAACATCCCACCTCCTAGCATAATAAGGAGCACATGAGCTAAAGGACGAAAAATTAACTAGTTTTATCCTCCCACCTTCTTAATTCAAGGGTGGCCTTGGTCATTTGTCAAGGACCCCTAAGCTATATAAAGCCCCCATGGGCTGACGGGCATATTGTTGGGGAACGTAGCAATAATTCAAAATTTTCCTACGTGTCACCAAGATCAATCTAGGAGATGCTAGCAACGAGAGAGAGGGAGTGCATCTTCATACCCTTGAAGATCGCTAAGCGGAAGCGTTACAAGAACGCGGTTGATGGAGTCGTACTCGCAGCGATTCAAATCGCGGAAGATCCGATCTAGCGCCGAACGGACGACGCCTCCGCGTTCAACACACGTACAGCCCGGGGACGTCTCCTCCTTCTTGATCCAGCAAGGGGAGAGGAGAAGTTGAGAGAGAACTCCAGCAGCACGACGGTGTGGTGGCAATGGAGCTCGTGGTTCTCCGGCAGAGCTTCGCTAAGCACTACGGAGGAAGAGGAGGAGTTGGAGGAGGAGAGGGTTGGGCCAGACAAGGGGTGCGGCTGCCCTCCCACCCCTCCACTATATATAGGGGCAAGGGAGAGGGGGGGCCGGCCCCTTTAGATCCCATCTGGTGGGAGGGGCGGTGGCCAGGGAGGGTGGCTTGCCCCCCAAGTCAAGGGGGGCGCCCCCTCCAGGGTTTCCCCCAACCCTAGGCGCATGGGCCCTAGGGGGAGGTTGGTGCCCAGCCCACTTAGGGGCTGGTTCCCTTCCACCTACAGCCCATAAGGCCCTCCGGGGCAGGTGGACCCTCCCGGTGGACCCCCGGAACCCCTTCGGTGGCCTCGGTACAATACCGGCATACCCCCGAACACTTCCGGTGACCGTATGATGACTTCCCATATATAAATCTTTACCTCCGGACCATTCCGGAACTCCTCGTGATGTCCGGGATCTCATCCGGGACTCCGAACAACCTTCGGTAACCACATACTATTTCCCATAACAACTCTAGCGTCACCGAACCTTAAGTGTGTAGACCCTACGGGTTCGGGAACCATGCAGACATGACCGAGACACCTCTCCGGCCAATAACCAATAGCGGGATCTGGATACTCATATTGGCTCCCACATGTTCCACGATGATCTCATCGGATGAACCACGATGTCGGGGATTCAATCAATCCCGTATACAATTCCCTTTGTCTATCGGCATGTTGCTTGCCCGAGATTCGATCGTCGGTATCCCAATACCTCGTTCAATCTTGTTACTGGCAAGTCTCTTTACTCGTTCCGTAACGCATGATCCCGTGGCTAACTCCTTAGTCACATTGAGCTCATTATGATGATGCATTACCGAGTGGGCCCAGAGATACCTCTCCGTCATACGGAGTGACAAATCCAGTCTCGATTCGTGCCAACCCAACAGACACTTTCGGAGATACCTGTAGTGCATCTTTATAGCCACCCAGTTACGTTGTGACGTTTGGTACACCCAAAGCATTCCTACGGTATCCGGGAGTTGCACAATCTCATGGTCTAAGGAAATGATACGTGACATTAGAAAACCTCTTAGCAAACGAACTACACGATCTTGTGCTATGCTTAGGATTGGGTCTTGTCCATCACATCATTCTCCTAATGATGTGATCCCGTTATCAATGACATCCAATGTCCATGGTCAGGAAACCATAACCATCTATTGATCAACGAGCTAGTCAACTAGAGGTTTACTAGGGACATGTTGTGGTCTATGTATTCACACATGTATTACGGTTTCCAGTTAATACAATTATAGCATGAAAAATAGACAATTATCATGAACAAGGAAATACAATAATAACCATTTTATTATTGCCTCTAGGGCATATTTCCAACAGTCTCCCACTTGCACTAGAGTCAATAATCTAGTTCACATCACCATGTGATTGCAATGAATCCAACACCCATGGGGTTTGTTCATATCTCGCTTGTGAGAGAGGGTACTAGTCAACGGGTCTGAACCTTCCAGGTCCGTGTGTGCTTTACAAATCTCTATGTCATCTTGTAGATGCAGCTACCACGCGCTACTTGGAGCTATTCCAAACAACTGCTCTACTATACGAATCCGGTTTACTACTCAGAGTCATCCGGATTAGTGTCAAAGTTTGCATCGACGTAACCCTTTACGACGAACTCTTTTACCACCTCCATAATCAAGAAGATTCCTTAGTCCACTAGATACTAAGGATAAGTTCGACCGCTGTCATGTGATCCATTCCCGGATCACTATTGTACCCCTTGACTAACTCATGGCAAGGAACACTACAGGTGCGGTACACAGCATAGCATACTGTAGAGCCTACGTCTAAAGCATAGGGGACGACCTTCGTCCTTTCTCTCTCTTCTGCCGTGGTCAGGTCTTGAGTCTTACTCAATACTCACACCTTGTAACACAGCCAAGAACTCCTTCTTTGCTGATCTATTTTGAACTCCTTCAAAATCCTGTCACGGTATGTATTCATTTGAAAGTACTATTAAGCGTTTTTGATCTATCCATATAGATCTTGATGCTCAATGTTCAAGTAGCTTAATCTAGGTTTTCCATTGAAAAACACTTTTCAAATAACCCTGGATGCTTTCCAGAAATTCTACATCATTTCTGATCAACAATATGTTAACAACATATACTCATCAAAAATTCTATAGTGCTCCCACTCACTTCTTTGGAAATACAAGTTTCTCATAAACTTTGTAAAAACCCAAAATCTTTGATCATCTCATCAAAGCGTACATTCCAACTCCGAGATGCTTACTCCAGTCCTTAGAAGGATTGCTGGAGCTTTGCATACTTGTTAGCATCTTTCAGGATTGGCAAAACCTTCTGGTTGTATCACATACAACCTTTCCTCAAGAAAATCGTCGAGAAAACAATGTTTTTTGACATCCTATCTGCAAGATTTCATAAATAATGCAGTAACTGCTAATATAATTCCAACAGACTCTTAGCATCGTTACGAGTGAGAAAATCTCATCGTAGTCAACTCCTTGAACTTGTCGGAAAACATCTTAACGACAAGTCGAGCTTTCTTAATGGTGACACTTACCATCATTGTCCGTCTTCCTTTTAAAATCCATCTGCACCCAACAGCCTTACGACCATCAAGTAGTTCTTCCAAAGTCTATACTTTGTTTTTATACATGGATCCTCTCTCGGATTTTATGGCCTCGAGCCATTCGTCGGAATCTGGGCCCACCATCGCTTCTCCATAGCTCGTAGGTTCATTGTTGTCTAGCAACATGACTTTCAGGACAGGATTACGTACCACTCTGAAGTAGTACGCATCCTTGTCGACCTACGAGGTTTGGTAGTGACTTGATCCGAAGTTTCATGATCACTATCATAAGCTTCCACTTCAATTGGTGTAGGTGCCACAGGAACAACTTCCTGTGCCCTGCTACACACTAGTTGAAGTGACGGTTCAATAACCTCATCAAGTCTCCACCATCCTCCCACTCAATTCTTTCGGGAGAAACTTTTCCTCGAGAAAGGACCCGTTTCTAGAAACAATCACTTTTGCTTCCAGATCTGAAATAAGAGGTATACCCAACTGTTTTGGGTATTCTATGAAGATGCATTTATCCGCTTTGGGTTCGAGCTTATCAGCCTGAAACTTTTTTCACATAAGCGTCGCAGCCCCAAATTTTTAAGAAACGACAGCTTAGGTTTCTCTAAACCATAGTTCATACGGTGTCATCTCAACGGAACTGCGTGGTGCCCTATTTAAAGTGAATGCGGTTGTCTCTAATGCCTAACCCATAAACGATAGTGGTAATTCGATAAGAGACATCATGGTATGCACCATATCCAATAGGGTGTAGTTATGATGTTCGGACACACCATCACACTATGGTGTTCCAGGCGGTATTAGTTGTGAAACAATTTCCACAATGTCTTAATTGTGTGCCAAACGCGTAACTCAGATATTCATCTCTATGATCATATCATAGACATTTTATCCTCTTGTCACGACGATCTTCAACTTCACTCTGAAATTACTTGAACCTTTCAATAATTCAGACTTGTGTTTCATCAAGTAAATATACTCAGCATCTACTCAAATCATCTGTGAAGTAAGAACATAACGATATCCACAGCGTGCCTCAGCACTCATTGGACTGCACACATCAAAATGTATTACATCCAACAAGTTGCTTTCTTGTTCCCTCTTACTGAAAACGAGGCCTTTCAGTCATCTTGCCCATGTGGTATGATTTGCATGTCTCAAGTGATTCAAAATCAAGTGAGTCCAAACGATCCATCTGTATGGAGTTTCTTCATGCATATATACCAATAGACATGGTTCGCATGTCTCAATCTTTTCAAAAACGAGTGAGTCCAAAGATCCATCAACATGGAGCTTCTTCATGCGTTTTATACCAATATGACTTAAATGGCAGTGCCACAAGTATGTGGTACTATCATTACTATTTTATATCTTTTGGCATGAACATGTGTATCACTACGATCGAGATTCAATAAACCGTTCATTTTAGGTGCAAGACCATTGAAGGTATTATTCAAATAAACAGAGTAGCCATTATTCTCCTTAAATGAATATCCGTATTGCGATAAACATAATCCAATCATGTCTATGCTCAACGCAAACACCAAATAACAATTATTTAGGTTTAATACCAATCCCGATGGTAGAGGGAGCGTACGATGTTTGATTACATCAACCTTGGAAACACTTCCAACACATATCGTCATCTCACCTTTAGCTACTCTCCGTTTATTCCGTAGCCTTTTATTTCGAGTTACCAACACTTAGCAACCGAACCGGTATCTAATACCCTGGTGCTACTAGGAGTACTAGTAAAGTACACATTAATATACTTCTGTCGACCTTGCCTGCCTTCTCATCTACCAAGTATCTAGGGTAGTTCTGCTTCAGTGACCGTTCCCCTCATTACAGAAGCACTTAGTCTCGGGTTTGGGTTCAACCTTGGGTTTCTTCGCTGGAGCAGCAACTGATTTGCCGTTTCATGAAGTATCCCTTCTTGCCCTTGCCCTTCTTGAAACTAGTGGTTTTACTAACCATCAACAATTGATGCTCCTACTTGATTTCTACTTTCGCGGTGTCAAACATCGTGAATAGCTCAAGGATCATCATATCTATCCCTGATATGTTATAGTTCATCACGAAGCTCTAGTAGCTTGGTGGCAGCGACTTTGGAGAACCATCACTATCTCATCTGGAAGACAACTCCCACTCGATTCAAGCGATTGTAGTACTCAGACAATCTGAGCACATGCTCAACGATTGAGCTTTTCTCCCTTAGTTTGCAGGCTTAAGAAACTTGTCAGAGGTCTCATACCTCTTGACGTGGGAACGAGCCTAAAATCCCAATTTCAGCTCTTGGAACATCTCATATGTTCCGCGACGTTTCAAAACCGTCTTTGGTGCCACAATTTTAAACCGTTAGCATCACACACTGAAATATCACGTAGTCATCAAAACGTGTATGTCAGATATTCGCAACATCCACAAATGACGCTCGAGGTTCAGCACACCGAGCGGTGCATTAAGGACATAAGCCTTCTGTGCAGCAATGAGGACAATCCTCAGTTTACGGACCCAGTCCGCATAATTGCTACTATCAACTTTCAACTAAATTTTCTCTAGGAACATATCTTAGTAAAACTAAAGCGTAAGCTACGACATAATTTGCAAAGACCTTTTGACTATGTTCATGATAATTAAGTTCATCTAATCAAATTATTTAATGAACTCCCACTCAGATAGACATCCCTCTAGTCATCTAAGTGATACATGATCCGAGTCAACTAGGCCGTGTCCGATCATCACGTGAGACAGACTAGTCATCATCGGTGAACATCTCCATGTTGATCGTATCTACTATACGACTCATGTTCGACCTTTCGGTCTCTTGTGTTCCGAGGCCATGTCTGTACATGCTAGGCTCGTCAAGCCAACCTAAGTGTTTCGCATGTGTAAATCTGGCTTACACCCGTTGTATGCGAACGTTAGAATCTATCACACCCGATCATCACGTGGTGCTTCGAAACAACGAACCTTCGCAACGGTGCACAGTTAGGGGGAACACATCTCTTGAAATTTTAGTGAGGGATCATCTTATTTATGCTACCGTCGTTCTAAGCAAATAAGATGTAAACATGACAAACATCACATGCAAATCATAAAGTGACATGATATGGCCAATATCATCTTGCGCCTTTTGATCTCCATCTTCGAGGCGCGGCATGATCACCTTCGTCACCGGCATGACACCATGATCTCCATCATCGTGTCTTCATGAAGTTGTCTCGCCAACTATTACTTCTACTACTATGGCTAATGGTTAGCAATAAAGTAAAGTAATTACATGACGTTTTTCATTGACACGCAGGTCATACAATAAATTAAGACAACTCCTATGGCTCCTGCCGGTTGTCATAATCATCGACATGCAAGTCGTGATTCCTATTACAAGAACATGATCAATCTCATACATCACATATATATAATTCATCACATCCTTTTGGCCATATCACATCACATAGCATACCCTGCAAAAACAAGTTAGACGTCCTCTAATTGTTGTTGCATGTTTTACGTGGCTGCTATGGGTTTCTAGCAAGAACGTTTCTTACCTACGCAAAAGCCACAACGGTGATATTCCAATTGCTATTTACCCTTCATAAGGACCCTTTTCATCGAATCTGATCCAACTAAAGTGGGAGAGTCAGACACCCGCTAGCCACCTTATGCATCAATTGCATGTCAGTCGGTGGAACCTGTCTCACGTAAGAGTACGTGTAAGGTCGGTCCGGGCCGCTTCATCCCACAATGCCGCCGAATCAAGATAAGACTAGTAACGGCAAGCAAATTGAACAAATCATCGCCCACAACTACTTTGTGTTCTACTCGTGCATAGAATCTACGCATAGACCTAGCTCATGATGCCACTGTTGGGGAACGTAGCAATAATTCAAAATTTTCCTACGTGTCACCAAGATCATCTAGGAAATGCTAGCAACGAGAGAGAGGGAGTGCATCTTCATACCCTTGAAGATCGCTAAGCGGAAGCGTTACAAGAACGCGGTTGATGGAGTCGTACTCGCAGCGATTCAAATCGCGGAAGATCCGATCTAGCGCCGAACGGACGGCGCCTCCGCGTTCAACACACGTACAGCCCGGGGGCGTCTCCTCCTTCTTGATCCAGCAAGGGGAGAGGAGAAGTTGAGGGAGAACTCCAGCAGCACGACGGTGTGGTGGCAATGGAGCTCGTGGTTCTCCGTCAGAGCTTCGCTAAGCACTACGGAGGAAGAGGAGGAGTTGGAGGAGGAGAGGGCTGCGCCAGACAAGGGGTGCGGCTGCCCTCCCACCCCTCCACTATATATAGGGGCAAGGGAGAGAGGGGGGGGGCCCTTTAGATCCCATCAGGTGGGAGGGGCGGCGGCCAGGGAGGGTGGCTTGCCCCCCAAGTCAAGGGGGGAGCCCCCTCCAGGGTTTCCCCCAACCCTAGGCGCATGGGCCCTAGGGGAGGTTGGTGCCCAGCCCACTTAGGGGCTGGTTCCCTTCCACCTACAGCCCATAAGGCCCTCCGGGGCAGGTGGACCCTCCCAGTGGACCCCCGGAACCCCTTCGGTGGCCCCGGTACAATACCGGCATACCCCCGAACACTTCCGGTGACCGTATGATGACTTCCCATATATAAATCTTTACCTCCGGACCATTCCGGAACTCCTCGTGACGTCCGGGATCTCATCCTGGACTCCAAACAACCTTCGGTAACCAACACTATTTCCCATAACAACTCTAGCGTCACCGAACCTTAAGTGTGTAGACCCTACGGGTTCGGGAACCATGCAGACATGACCGAGACACCTCTCCGGCCAATAACCAATAGCGGGATCTAGATACCCATATTGGCTCCCACATGTTCCACGATGATCTCATCGGATGAACCACGATGTCGGGGATTCAATCAATCCCGTATACAATTCCCTTTGTCTATCGGCATGTTGCTTGCCCGAGATTCGATCGTCGGTATCCCAATACCTCGTTCAATCTTGTTACCGGCAAGTCTCTTTAGTCGTTCCGTAACGCATGATCCCGTGGCTAACTCCTTAGTCACATTGAGCTCATTATGATGATGCATTACCGAGTGGGCCCAGAGATACCTCTCCGTCATACGGAGTGACAAATCCCAGTCTCGATTCGTGCCAACCCAACAGACACTTTCGGAGATACTTGTAGTGCATCTTTATAGCCACCCAGTTACGTTGTGACGTTTGGTACACCCATAGCATTCCTACGGTATCCGGGAGTTGCACAATCTCATGGTGTAAGGAAATGATACTTGACATTAGAAAAGCTCTTAGCAAACGAACTACACGATCTTGTGCTATGCTTAGGATTGGGTCTTGTCCATCACATCATTCTCCTAATGATGTGATCCCGTTATCAATGACATCCAATGTCCATGGTCAGGAAACCATAACCATCTATTGATCAACGAGCTAGTCAACTAGAGGTTTACTAGGGACATGTTGTGGTCTATGTATTCACACATGTATTACGGTTTCCAGTTAATACAATTATAGCATGAACAATAGACAATTATCATGAACAAGGAAATACAATAATAACCATTTTATTATTGCCTCTAGGGCATATTTCCAACAGTCTCCCACTTGCACTAGAGTCAATAATCTAGTTCACATCACCATGTGATTGCAATGAATCCAACACCCATGGGGTTTGTTCATATCTCGCTTGTGAGAGAGGTTACTAGTCAACGGGTCTGAACCTTCCAGATCCGTGTGTGCTTTACAAATCTCTATGTCATCTTGTAGATGCAGCTACCACGCGCTACTTGGAGCTATTCCAAACAACTGCTCTACTATACGAATCCGGTTTACTACTCAGAGTCATTCGGTTTACTACTCAGAGTCATCCAAGCCCCTCCGGGAGGGCAAATGAATGCCGAGAGTTCGGAGTCCAAGGGAGGCTCGGACTAGTCGGGAGTCGTGGGACGCTGGAAACGGCCGCACTCTAAGTTCCCCGTGCGCAGGCACCCTTCTCAATGACCCTCCCATAGGACCTAGGTCGCGCTCCTACGAAGCAATTGAACCTATTTAGAAAACATTGTCGTGCAAGTTTGTCCAGTGTGCAATGACCTTCGATATAAGGCCGTCATACCCTCCCCCTCCCCCCCACGCGCACTAATTTGGGACCACAACTACTATGGGTACCTTCCAGTCAAAAGTTAGTTCTTGGACGTCAATATACTCTTTCGTCAGAATGGGTTATTATCATCTTCCTTCTCCTAGTGACACGATGGAATGGTGCAAAACGCAATGAATCATCAAAATCGGCGATGGCGGTCGTCTGCCATGTTTCTTTGTTCAAAAGAAATGTATCTGATGTTTCTCCTGTGTAGGTGCTCATCCGGTCATGATCCCACTCTTCGCATGGTCGGGGATGTCCGGGAGAAGTGCCCCTGAGGCAGGAGACAACAGGGAAGACATAAAAATGAAAAAGGATAGTTCGCTTGAATGTCGCTGCAAACGGTGGGGGAAGGAGGTGGGGCTGAGGGGTGGCGCCAACGGGCGACGGGGTGGGCAGAAGGGTGACCAATGAGAGGTAGGTGGCGACGATAGTGGCCATGGGCGACGATAGTGGCCATGGGCGACAATGTTCATTCCTTAGTTTTACTGTGAAGTGCCTCTTCTAGGGAAAATATGGGCTAGTGAGGTGAAAAAACGGGTGAGGGAAGGGGGCAAGCTAAATATGTTGCATGAAAGGAAATGGGGCATGGGCTACGGTGAGTCGGGAGACTTATTTCAGTGGTTGCCTATATTGAAGGCTGGAATAGGAAGATAATCTGTCTCCCGACTTGCCACCTCTCCAAGGAGTCAAGGCCACTCTACATCCACCAACTAGTACCGAGATCGCGAGATTCTCCTCCCCCACATGCCACCATGGGATATTATGCATCCCACGCCGCAACATGCTTCTCTTCTTCACATGGTGCCCCAACATAAACACTGATGCACCTCACCCCTGCTGAAGTCAATAGACACGTGAAGATGATGTCAACGGAGAGAGGTTACGAGAGAGTTCGAGAGAGGGGAGGCTTCGGGTGTGGTTTCAAGGGAGGGCGTCGGGTGGTCACATGAGGGGCATAGAAAGGCTTGGAGGTGATGCGAGAAGGAGAGAGGAGATAAATAGATGATGTAGACACTTGTGTAGAGACGTCCTATACAAACGGTTTTTACCCCCTTTCCGCGACGGAGTTTTAAACCGCCGCCTTGCCTATGTGCGTGATAAGGGGGTGCTTCCCACACGACCCAGAAATGATTGGTGATAGGTCCTCTAGTCACACACGCGGGGCAAAAAGAGCTCATGTGCAGTCGGGCGAGCGATCACTGACAATTATACAGGCCTAATCATTTCCGTTCATATATACATCCCACACAATGAATCCCAGACAAATGTTTTTGTTCGTTTGTACATCACACACAATTTTTATGTGGAAATGATACGTCTCCAACGTATCTATAATTTTTAATTGTTCCATGCTATTATATATTCTCTTTTGGATGTTTAATGGGCTTATTTATACACCTTTGTATTATTTTTGGGACTAACCTATTAACCGGAGGCCCAGCCCAAATTGCTGTTTTTTTTGCCTATTTCAATGTTTCGCAGAAAAAGAATATCAAACGGAGTCCAAACGGAATGAAACCTTCGGGAACGTGATTTTTGGAACAAACGTGATCCAGAGGACTTGGAGTGGACGTCAAGCAACAGACAAGGAAGCCACGAGGTAGGGGGCGCGCCCTCCACCCTCGTGGCTCCACCGACCTACTTCTTCCTCCTATATATACCTACGTACCCCCAAACCATCATAAGCGCCCACGAAAACCTAATTCCACCGCCGCAACCTTCTGTACCCGTGAGATCCCATCTTGGGGCCTTTTCCGGCGTCCTGCTGGAGGGGGCATTGATCACGGAGGGCTTCTACATCAACACCATAGCCTCTCCAATGATGTGTGAGTAGTTTACCTCAGACCTTCGGGTCCATAGTTATTAGCTAGATGGCTTCTTCTCTCTCTTTGGATCTCAATACAAAGTTCTCCTCGATTCTCTTGGAGATCTATTTGATGTAACTCTTCTTTTGCGGTGTGTTTGTCGAGATCCGATGAATTGTGGGTTTATGATCAAGATTATCTATGAACAATATTTGAATCTTCTCTGAATTCTTTTATGTATGATTGGTTATCTTTGCAAGTATCTTCGAATTATCAGTTTGGTTTGGCCTACTAGATTGATCTTTCTTGCAATGGGAGAAGTGCTTAGCTTTGGGTTCAATCTTGCGGTGTCCTTTCCCAGTGACAGCAGGGGCAGCAAGGCACGTATTGTATTGTTGCCATCGAGGATAAAAAGATGGGGTTGATATCATATTGCATGAGTTTATCCCTTTACATCATGTCATCTTACTTAAAGCGTTACTCTATTCTTATGAACTTAATACTCTAGATGCATGCTGGATAGCGGTCGATGTGTGGAGTAATAGTAGTAGATGCATAATCGTTTCGGTCTACTTGTCACGGACGTGATGCCTATATACATGATCATACCTAGATATTCTCATAACTATGCTCAATTCTATCAATTGCTCGACAGTAATTTGTTTACCCACTGTAATACTTATGCTATCTTGAGAGAAGCCACTAGTGAAACCTATGGCCCCCGGGTCTATTTTCCATCATATTAATCTCCTGTTAACAAGCTATTTCTAGCGCCGTTTATTTTGCTTTCTTTACTTTTAGTCTTTATCATAAAAATACCAAAAATATTATCTTATCATCTCTATCAGATCTCACTCTCGTAAGTGACCGTGAAGGGATTGACAACCCCTTTATCGCGTTGGTTGCGAGGTTCTTATTTGTTTGTGTAGGTGCGTGGGACTCGAGCGTAGTCTCCTACTGGATTGATACCTTGGTTCTCAAAAACTGAGGGAAATACTTATGCTACTTTACTGCATCACCCTTTCCTCTTCAAGGGAAAACCAACGCAGTGCTCAAGAGGTAGCAAGAAGGATTTCTGGCGCTGTTGCCGGGGAGTCTACGCACAAGTCAAGACATACCAAGTACCCATCACAAACTCTTATCCCCCGCATTACATTATTCGCCATTTGCCTCTAGTTTTCCTCTCCCCCACTTCACCCTTGCCGTTTTATTCGCCCTCTCTTTCCGTTCGCCTCTTTCTCGCTCGCTTCTTGTTTGCTCATGTGTTGGATTGCTTGCTTGTCATGATGGCTCAAGATAATACTAAATTGTGTGACTTTGCCAATACCAACAACAATGATTTTCTTAGCACTCCGATTGCTCCTCTTACCGATGCTGAATCTTGTGAAATTAATGCTGCTTTGCTAAATCTTGTCATGAAAGATCAATTCGCCGGCCTTCCTAGTGAAGATGCCACTACCCATCTAAATAGCTTTGTTGATTTGTGTGATATGCAAAAGAAGAAAGATGTGGACAATGATATTGTTAAGTTGAAACTATTTCCGTTTTCGCTTAGAGATCGCGCTAAAACTTGGTTTTCGTCTTTGCCTAAAAATAGTATTGATTCTTGGAATAAGTGCAAAGATGCTTTTATCTCTAAGTATTTTCCTCCCGCTAAGATCATCTCTCTTAGAAACAACATTATGAATTTTAAGCAACTTGATCATGAACATGTTGCACAAGCTTGGGAGAGGATGAAATTAATGATACGTAATTGCCCTACTCATGGTTTGAATTTGTGGATGATTATACAAATTTTTTATGCCGGATTGAATTTTGCTTCTAGAAATCTTTTAGATTCGGCCGCGGGATGGAAATCACTTTAGGAGAATCTACTAAACTCCTAGATAATATTATGGTTAATTATTCTCAATGGCACACTGAAAGATCTACTAGGAAAAAGGTGCATGCGATAGAAGAAATTATTTTTTTGAGTGGAAAGATGGATGAACTTATGAAACTATTTGCTAATAAGAGTGTTTCTTCTAATCCTAATGATATGCCCTTGTCTACCTTGATTGAGAATAATGATGAATCTATGGATGTGAATTTTGTTGATAGGAATAATTTTAGTAACAACGCGTATAGAGGAAACTTTAATCCTAGGCTGTTCCCATAGTAACTCTAATAATTATGGTAATTCTTGCAACAACTCTTATGGAAATTTTAATAAGATGCCCTCTGAATTTGAGACTAGTGTTAAAGAATTTATGACTTCTCAATTTCAATGCTTTGCTTGAAGAAAAATTGCTTAAAGTTGACGAATTGGCTAGGAACGTGGATAGAATTTCTCTTGATGTTGATTCTTTGAAACTTAGATCTATTCCACCTAAGCATGATATCATTGAGTCTCTCAAAGCTATGAGAATTTTCATTGATGAGTGCAAAGAAAGAACCGCTAGGATGCGTGCTAAGAAAGATTGCTTTGTAAAAGCGTGTTCTTCTAATTTTTACGAGAATAAAGATGAAGATCTAAAAGTTATTGATGTGTCCCCTATTAAATCTTTGTTTTGCAATATGAATCTTGATAATGATGGGACTGGAGATGAGTCAACTTTAGTTAGAAGGCATCCCAAAAATTCGGAGTTTTTAGATCTTGATGCAAAAATTGGTAAAAGTGGAATTGAAGAGGTCAAAACTTTGGATATCAATGAACCCACTATTTTGGATTTCAAGGAATTTAATTATGATAATTGCTCTTTGATAGATTGTATTTCCTTGTTGCAATCCGTGCTAAATTCTCCCCATGCTTATAGTCAAAATAAAGCTTTTACTAAACATATCATTGATGCTTTAATGCATTCTTATGAAGAAAAACTTGAGTTGGAAGTTTCTATCCCTAGAAAACTTTATGACGAGTGGGAACCTACTATTAAAATTAAAATTAAAGATAATGAATGCTATGCTTTGTGTGATTTGGGTACTAGTGTTTCCAGGATTCCAAAAACTTTATGTGATTTGTTAGGTTTCCGTTATTTTGATGATTGCTCTTTAAACTTACACCTTGCGGATTCTACCATTAAGAAACCTATGGGAAGAATTAATGATGTTCTTATTGTTGCAAATAGGAACTATGTGCCCGTAGAATTTATTGTTCTTGATATAGATTGCAATCCTTCATGTCCTATTATTCTTGGTAGACCTTTCCTTAGAACGATTGGTGCAATTATTGATATGAAGGAAGGGAATATTAGATTCCAATTTCCGTTAAGGAAAGGCATGGAACACTTCCCTAGAAAGAAGATTAAATTACCTTATGAATCTATTATGAGAGCCACTTATGGATTGCCTACCAAAGATGGCAATACCTAGAGCTATCCTTGCTTTTATGCCTAGCTAGGGGCGTTAAACGATAGCGCTTGTTGGGAGGCAACCCATTTTTTTTTATTTTTTTTGTTTTTTGGTTCTATTTAGAAATAAATCTTTGATCTAGCCTCTGGTTAGATTTTTTTATGTTTTAATTAGTGTTTGTACCAAGTTAAACCTATAGGATCTTCTTGGATGATAGTTATTGGATCTTGCTGAAAATTCCAGAAACTTTCTGTTCACGAAAACAATTGTTAAAAATCACCAGAACGTGATAAAATATTGATTCCAATTGCAGCAGATCAATAAAAAAATTATCTAGGTCGTCCTATTTTGGTGGATTTTTCTGAGTTCCAGAAGTTTGCGTTAGTTACAGATTGCTACAGACTGTTCTGTTTTTGACAGATTCTGTTTTTGTGTGTTGTTTGCTTATTTTGATGACTCTATGGCTAGTAAAACAGTTTATAAACCATAGAGAAGTTAGAATACAGTCGGTTTAACAACAATATAAATAAAAAATGAGTTCAATACAGTACCTTCAAGTGGTGTTTTGTTTTCTTTCGCTAACGGATCTCACGAGATTTTTTGCTAAGGTTTGTGTTGTGAAGTTTTCAAGTTTTGGGTAAGAATTTGATGGATTATGGAACAAGGAGTGGCAAGAGCCTAAGCTTGGGGATTCCCAAGGCACCCCGAGGTAAATCTAAGGACACCAAAAAGCCAAAGCTTGGGGATGCCCCGGAAGGCATCCCCTCTTTCGTCTTCGTCCATCGGTAACTTTACTTGGAGCTATATTTTTATTCACCACATGATATGTGTTTTGCTTGGAGCGTCTTGTATGATTTGAGTGTTTGCTTTTTAGTTTACCACAATCATCCTTGCTGTACACACCTTTTGAGAGAGATACACATGATTCTGAATTTGTTAGAATACTCTTTGTGCTTCACTTATATCTTTTGAGCTATATAGTTTTTGCTCTGGTGCTTCACTTATATCTTTTAGAGCAGGGCGGTGGTTTTGTTTTATAGAAACTATTGTTCTCTCATGCTTCACTTATATTTTTTGAGGGTCCTACAAAATAGCATGGTAATTTGCTTAAATTGAGAAATTAGTCCTAAAGTGATAGGCATCCAAGATTAGTAAAAACTTCCTTATAAGTGCGTTGAATACTATGAGAAGTTTGATGCTTGATAATTGTTTTGAGATATGAAGATGGTGATATTAGAGTCATGCTAGTTGAGTAGTTGTGAATTTGAGAAATACTTGTGTTAAAGTTTGTGATTCACGTAGCATGCACGTATGGTGAATCGTTATGTGATGAAGTCGGAGCATGATTTATTTATTGATTGTCTTCCTTATGAGTGGCGGTCGGGGACGAGCGATGGTCTTTTCCTACCAATCTATCCCCCTAGGAGCATGCGCGTAATACTTTGTTTCAATAACTAATAGATTTTTGTAATAAGTATGTGAGTTCTTTACGACTAATGTTGAGTCCATGGATTATACGCACTCTCACCCTTCCATCATTGCTAGCCTCTCTAATACCGCGCACTTTTCGCCGGTATCATACACCCACCATATACCTTCCTCAAAACAGCCACCATACCTATCTATTATGGCATTTCCATAGCCATTCTGAGATATATTGCCATGCAACTTACCACCGTTCCGTTTGCTATGACACGCTTCATCATTGTCATATTGCTTTACATGATCATGTAGTTGACATCGTATTTGTGGCAAAGCCACCGTTCATAATTTGTATACATGTCACTCTTGATTCATTGCATATCCCGGTACTCCGCCGGAGGCATTCACATAGAGTCATATTTTTGTTCTAAGTATTGAGTTGGAATTCTTGAGTTGTAAGTAAATAAAAGTGTGATGATCATCATTATTAGAGCATTGTCGCAAGTGAGGAATGGATGATGGAGACTATGATTCCCCCACAAGTCGGGATGAGACTCCGAACGAAAAAAAAGAGGCCATAAAAAAGGAGAAAAGGCCCAAATAAAAAAAATGAGAGAAAAAGAGAGAAGGGACAATGTTACTATCCTTATACCACACTTGTGCTTCAAAAGTAGCACCATGATCTTCATGATAGAGAGTCTCCTATGTTGTCACTTTCATATACTAGTGGGAATTTTACATTATAGAACTTGGCTTGTATATTCCGATGATGGGCTTCCTCAAAATGCCCTAGGTCTTCATGAGCAAGCGAGTTGGATGCACACCCACTTAGTTTCTTTTGTTGAGCTTTCATACACTTTTAGCTCTAGTGCATCCGTTGCATGGCAATCCCTACTCACTCACATTGATATCTATTGATGGGTATCTCCATAACCCATTGATACGCCTAGTTGATGTGAGACTATCTTCTCATTTTTTGTCTTCTCCACAACCACCATTCTATTCCACATATAGTGCTATGTCCATGGCTCACGCTCATGTATTGCGTGAAGATTGAAAAAGTTTGAGAACATCAAAAGTATGAAACAATTGCTTGGCTTGTCATCGGGGTTGTGCATGATTAAATACTTTGTGTGATCAAGATAGAGCATAGCCAGACTATATGATTTTGCAGGGATAACTTTCTTTGTCCATGTTATTTTGAGAAGACATGATTGCTTAGTTAGTATGCTTGAAGTATTATTATTTTTATGTCAATATTAGACTTTTATCTTGAATCTTTCGGATCTGAATATTCATACCATGAATAAGAGAATTACATTAAGGAATATGCAACATTCCACATCAAAAATTCTGTTTTTATCATTTACCTACTCGAGGACGAGCAGGAATTAAGCTTGGGGATGCTTGATACGTCTCCAACGTATCTATAATTTTTTATTGTTCCATGCTATTATATATTCTTTTTTGGATGTTTAATGGGATTATTTATACACTTTTATATTATTTTTGGGACTAACCTATTAACCGGAGGCCCAGCCCAAATTGCTGTTTTTTTGCCTATTTCAGTGTTTCACAGAAAAAGAAAATCAAACGGAGTCCAAACGGAATGAAACCTTCGGGAACGTGATTTTTGGAACAAACGTGATCGAGAGGACTTGGAGTGGACATCAAGCAACAGACGAGGAAGCCACGAGGTAGGGGGGCGCGCCTACCCCCCAGGGCGCGCCCTCCACCCTCGTGGCTCCACCGACCTACTTCTTCCTCTTATATATACCTACGTACCCCCAAACCATCAGAAGCGCCCACGAAAACCTAATTCCACCGCCGCAACCTTCTGTACCCGTGAGATCCCATCTTGGGGCCTTTTCCGGCGTCCTGCCGGAGGGGGCATTGATCACGGAGGGCTTCTACATCAACACCATAGCCTCTCCGATGATGTTTGAGTAGTTTACCTCAGACCTTCGGGTCCATAGTTATTAGCTAGATGGCTTCTTCTCTCTCTTTGGATCTCAATACAAAGTTCTCCTCGATTCTCTTGGAGATCGATTTGATGTAACTCTTCTTTTGAGGTGTGTTTGTCGAGATCCGATGAATTATGGGTTTATGATCAAGATTATCTATGAACAATATTTGAATCTTCTCTGAATTCTTTTATGTATGATTGGTTATCTTTGCAAGTCTCTTCAAATTATCAGTTTGGTTTGGCCTACTAGATTGATCTTTCTTGCAATGGGAGAAGTGCTTAGCTTTGGGTTCAATCTTGCGGTGTCCTTTCCCAGTGACAGCAGGGGCAGCAAGGCACGTATTGTATTGTTGCCATCGAGGATAAAAAGAAGGGGTTTATATCATATTGCATGAGTTTATCCCTCTACATCATGTCATCTTACTTAAAGCGTTACTCTGTTCTTATGAACTTAATACTCTAGATGCATGCTGGATAGCGGTCGATGTGTGGAGTAATAGTAGTAGATGCAGAATCGTTTTGGTCTACTTGTCACGGACGTGATGCCTATATACATGATCATACCTAGATATTCTCATAACTATGCTCAATTCTATCAATTTCTCGATAATAATTCGTTTACCCACCGTAATACTTATGTTATCTTGAGAGAAGCCACTAGTGAAACCTATGGCCCCCGGGTCTATTTTCCATCATATTAATCTCCCGTCAACAAGCTATTTCTGGCGCCATTTATTTTGCTTTCTTTACTTTTAGTCTTTATCATAAAAATACCAAAAATATTATCTTATCATCTCTATCAGATCTCACTCTCGTAAGTGACAGTGAAGGGATTGACAACCCCTTTATCGCGTTGGTTGCGAGGTTGTTATTTGTTTGTGTAGGTGTGTGGGACTCGAGCGTAGTCTCCTACTGGATTGATACCTTGGTTCTCAAAAACTGAGGGAAATACTTACGCTACTTTACTGCATCATCCTTTCCTCTTCAAGGGAAAACCAAAGCAGTGCTCAAGAGGTAGCAGGAAACATTTGTGTAAGGTGGCCTAACACAAACATTTGTCGGGAAAAATTCATGTGTGATTGTTCATTGATCCAACACGCGTACTTTCTAGAAACTGTGCCGGTTGTTTGAGTTCATCGCCCAAGGTGTTTTTTGAGGAACCATCTGCTATAGAAAAACCCAATAAGCAGGCTAATTGGCCTATTATTGATAATCCGTTTAGTAATCAAATTGACATTTCATATCAAACACACCTTATATTTCATATCTGTATTACAACAACTAAGATTTCATAATTGAATTTCTTCAGAGTACAACATCAGATAGCTTCAGCACTCAGTTTCATCAGAGTACAACGTCAGATAGCTTCAACACTCAGTTACACCATAAGGCATATAGCTAGCTGTAGGGGAACGTAGGATGCAATTTCAAAAATTTCCTATGATCACGCAAGATCTATCTAGGAGGTGCATAGCAACGAGACGGGGAGAGTGTGTCCACGTACCCTCGTAGACCGAAAGCGGAAGCGTTAGATTAACGCGGTTGATGTAGTCGAACGTCTTCATGATCCAACTGATCCAAGTACCGAACGTACGGCACCTCCGTGTTCAGCACACGTTCAGCTCGATGACATCCCTTGAACTCTTGAACCAGTGGAGGGTCAAGGGAGAGTTCGGTCAGCACGACGGCGTGGCGACGGTGATGGTGATGTGATCCGCGCAGGGCTTCGCCTAAGCACTACGCAGCGATGACCGGAGGAGTAAAATGTGGAGGGGGGCACCGCACACGGCTAAGAGAATTCTTGGTGTGCCCCCAGCCCCCGTATATAAAGGAGTGGGGGAGGAGGCCAGCAGCCAGGAGGGGCGCGCCAAGGGGAGAGTCCTACTTGGACTCCCAGTCCAAGTAGGATTCGCCCCCTTTTTCCTTTCTCCATCGGAGGGAAAAGGAAGGAGAGGGAAAGGGAAAGGGGGGCGCCACCCCCTCCCCTAGTCCAATTCGGACTGCCATGGGGGCCGCGCGCGGCCACCCCTTGCGGCCCTCCTCCCTCTCTCTCCACTAAGGCCCACTAAGGCCCATTATTTCCCTCGGGGGGTTCCGGTAACCCCTCGGTACTCCAGTAAAATACCCGAATCACTCGGAACCATTCCAATGTCTGAATATAACCTTCCAATATATGAATCTTTACCTCTCGACCATTTCGAGACTCCTCGTCATGTCCGTGATCTCATCCGGGACTCCGAACAAACTTCGGTCACCAAAACACATAACTCATAATACAAATCGTCACCGAACATTAAGCGTGCGGACCCTACGGGTTCGAGAACTATGTAGACATGACCGAGACACATCTCCAGTCAATAACCAATAACGGAACCTGGATGCTCATATTGGTTCCTACATATTCTACAAAGATCTTTATCGGTCAAACCGCATAACAACATACGTCATTCCCTTTGTCATCGGTATGTTACTTGCCCGAGATTCGATCGTCGGTATCATCATACCTAGTTCAATCTCGTTACCGGCAAGTCTCTTTACTCGTTCCGTAATGCATCATCCCGCAACTAACTCATTAGTCACATTGCTTGCAAGGCTTATAGTGATGTGCATTGCCGAGAGGGCCCTGAGATACCTCTCTGATACATGGAGTGACAAATCCTAATCTTGATCTATGCCAACTCAACAAACACCTTCGGAGACACCTGTAGAGCATCTTTATAATCACCCAGTTATGTTGCAACGTTTGATAGCACACAAAGTGTTCCTCCGGTATTCGGGAGTTGCATAATTTCATAGTCAGAGGAATATGTATAAGTCATGAAGAAGAAAGCAATAGCGATAAAACTAAACAATCATAATGCTAAGCTAACGGATGGGTCTTGTCCATCACATCATTCTCCTAATGATGTGATCCCATTCATCAAATGCCAACACATGTTTATGGTTAGGAAACTTACCATCTTTGATTAACGATCTAGTCTAGTAGAGGCTTACTAGGGACACTGTGTTTTGTCTATGTATCCACACATGTATCAAGTTTCCGGTTAATACAATTCTAGCATGAATAATAAACATTTATCATGATATAATATAAATAACAACTTTATTATTGCCTCTAGGGCATATTTCCTTCAGTCTCCCACTTGCACTAGAGTCTATAATCTAGTTCACATCGTCATGTGATTTAACACCAATAGTTCATATCTTTATGTGATTAGTTCGCATTGCCATGCGACTAACACATAAAGGGTTTAATAGAGTCAATAATCTAGTTCACATCGCTATGTGATTAACACCCAAAGAGTACTAAGGTGTGATCATGTTTTGTTTGTGAGAGAAGTTTAGTCAACGTGTCTGCCACATTCAGAGCGGTATGTATTTTGCAAATTTTCTATGTCTACAATGCTCTGCATGGAGCTACTCTAGATAATTGCTCCCACTTTCAATATGTATCCAAATTGAGACTCAGAGTCATCCGGATCAATGTAAAAGCTTGCATCGACGTAACTCTTTATGATGAATTCTTTATCACCTCCATAACCGAGAAATATTTCCTTAGTCCTCTTACGTAAAGGATAACTTTGACCATTGTCCCGTGATCCATTCCTGGATCACTATTGTACCCCTTGCCAAACTCATGGCAAGGTACACAATAGGTCTGGTACACAGCATAGCATACTTTATAGAACCTATGGCTGAGGCATAGGGAATGACTTCCATTTTCTTTCTATTTTCTGCCGTGGTCGGGTTTTGAGTCTTACTCAACTTTACACCTTGCAATACAGGCAAGAACTCTCACTAAAAAAATGACACTTCCGTGATGATACATGTTTGTCACAGTAGGTCACGTTTTCTGTCATGCATGTACATCCATGACGATTTTATGATAGAATCAAGATAGTCATACCTGTGCTGTCGTAGAAGTGTTCCATGACATTACCAAAATTATCATCACGGAAGTGTCCACTTCCATGATGATAAATCACGCGTCATGGAAGTGCTTTCGTCAAGGGTGACCGACACGTGGCGTCCACCATAATGGGTCGCCGTTAATTTATCGGGTCCGGTTTTGGATCCAATAACCCGCTAACAGCCCGGACCAATGAGGATTTTCCACGTGTAAAATTCTCATTGGCCGGAGGAAACACGTGTTGGCTCACCGTTGGGACAGATGTCATCCATTCATTGGACAGGAGGCGCCTATGATATGTCGACACGTGGCACGACCCAAGGGAGGCCCATTCCGGTGAAAAGGCCGGCCCGTTTGACTTGGTCAAAAGGTAACGGGCCGGCCCACGGAAAGCCTGTTAACGACCTGTTTGTATATAGCCCATTCTCGGCCCGCTAACTCATGGCCCATTACGGCTTATCGGAATTAAGCCCACTAGCTTCATCTGGGCCGTCCAATATGATTCCAGCCCATTTTAACTTCCGGCCCATGTATGGCCCATGATGTCTTTCGGCCCATACGAGGCCATTTGTAACTCTTGGCCCATTAACAGCCCGTGGTGAATCTGGCCCGCAATGAACAGTGTATCCCTTTATACCCATTAACGACCCATTATTACATTGGGCCGTTTCCAACCCGTGTTATCTTTCGGTCTTCTCAGGACCCATTTATTCTTGGGCTCATTTCCACCATTCGGTTACTTATAACCCGTTATTGGCCTTTTCTGCTTGTGGGCCAAATTCAGCCCACGGTTACCATCGGCCCGTTTGCGGCCCGTTAATCCGTCGGACCGTTTTCATAGCGTCATCAAATACGGCCGATTAACGACGGCCCATTATTGTCGGCCCATGAACGGACGATTCCAAATCTAGCCCGTTTACGGCCCATAATGCGGTCTGTTATTGGCCCATGTTTGGCCTATCGATCATACGACACGTAGAAGGCCCATTGATGCTACGGTCGTAGAAGGCCCATTGTTTCTATGGCCCTTAGAGGCCCATTGTTTCTACGGCCCATAGGAGGCCCATGGTAACTACAGTAAATATGTGGCCCATGGTTTATTGTGGCATCGTTTTAAAAAATAGGTTATTGAAGCCTGCTACCTCTCGAGCACTGCATTGGTTTTCCCTTGAAGAGGAAAGGGTGATGCAGTAAAGTAGCGTAAGTATTTCCCTCAGTTTTTTAGAACCAAGGTATCAATCCAGTAGGAGACTACGCTTGAGTCCCACGCACCTACACAAACAAATAAGAACCTCGCAACCAACGCGATAAAGGGGTTGTCAATCCCTTCACGGTCACTTACGAGAGTGAGATCTGATAGAGATGATAAGATAATATTTTTGGTATTTTTATGATAAAGACTAAAAGTAAAGAAAGCAAAATAAACGGCGCCAGAAATAGCTTGTTGACGGGAGATTAATATGATGGAAAATAGACCCGGGGGCCATAGGTTTCACTAGTGGCTTCTCTCAAGATAGCATAAGTATTACGGTGGGTAAACGTTACTGTCGAGCAATTGATAGAATTGAGCATAGTTATGAGAATATCTAGGTATGATCATGTATATAGGCATCACTTCCGTGACAAGTAGACCGAAACGATTCTACATCTACTACTATTACTCCACACATCGACCGCTATCCAGCATGCATCTAGAGTATTAAGTTCATAAGAGAGAGTAACGCTTTAAGTAAGATGACATGATGTAGAGGGATAAACTTGTAACGCCCACGATGCGGCTATATCTCCCACGTGTCGAGGCACGACTTAGAGGCATAACCGCATTGTGGTATTGTCGCAAGAAGGGTTATCTTCACACAATCCCATGTAATGAACAAGAATGGGATAACGAGAGTTGGCTTACAATCGCCACTTCACACAATACATAAATTAATTCATACATCATCCAAAATCCACACATAGACCGACTACGGTCAAATCCAAATGAAAATAAGATAACCCCAAATGCTAGATCCCCGATCGTCCCAACTGGGCTCCACTACTGATCATCAAGAAAAGAAACATAGTAACGACCACGTTCCTCGTCGAACTCCCACTTGAGCTGGTTGCGTCATCTGCACTGGTATCGTCGGCACCTGCAACTGTTTTGGTAGAATCTGTGAGTCACGAGGACTCAGCAATCTCACACCCGCGAGATCAAGATTATTTAAGCTTATAGGAAAGGATGGTGTAATGAGGTGGAGCTGCAGCAGGCACTAAGCATATATGGTGGCTAACATACGCAAATGAGAGCGAGAAGAGAAGCAACGCAACTGTCGCGAAGCTAGAAATGATCAAGAAGTGATCCAGAAACTACTTACGTTCATGAATAACTCAAACCGTGTTCACTTCCCGGACTCCGCCGAAAAGAGACCATCACGGCTACACACACAGTTGATGTATTTTAAATTAAGTCAAGTGTCAAGTTCTCTACAACCGGACATTAACAAATTCCCATCTGCCTCATAACCGCGGGCACGGCTTTCGAAAGATAATACCCTGCAGGGGTGTCCCAACTTAGCCCATTATAAGCTCTCACGGTCAACGAAGGATAAACCTTCTCCCGGGAAGACCCGATCAGTCTCGGAATCCCGGTTTACAAGACATTTCGACAATGGTAAAACAAGACCAGCAAAGCCGCCCGATGTGCCGACAAATCCCGATAGGAGCTGCACATATCTCGTTCTCAGGGCACAACGGATGAGACATCCTACGAGTAAAACCAGGCCTCAAGTTTCCCCGAGGTGGCCCCGCAGTCTACTCGGTTCGGATCAACACTCGAAGGAGCACTGGCCCGGGGGGGGGGGTTAAAATAAAGATGACCCTCGGGCTCGCGAAAACCCAAGGGAAAAAAGGCTTAGGTAGGCAAATGTAAAACCAAGGTTGGGCCTTGCTGGAGGAGTTTTATTCAAGGCGAACTGTCAAGGGGGTCGCATAAATCACCCAACCGCGTAAGGAACGCAAACTCAAGGAACATAATCCCGGTATGACGGAAACTAGGGCGGCAAGAGTGGAACAAAACACCAGGCATAAGGCCGAGCCTTCCACCCTTTACCAAATATATAGATGCATTAATTAAATAAGAGATATTGTGATATGCCAAAATATCCATGTTCCAACATGGAACCAACTTCAACTTCACCTGCAACTAACAACACTATAAGAAGGGCTAAGCAAAAGCGGTAACTTAGCCAAACAACGGTTTGCTAGGAAAGGATGGTTAGAGGCTTGACATGGCAAATATGGGAGGCATGATATAGCAAGTGGTAGGTAGCGCAGCATGGCAATAGAACGAACAACTAGCAAAGCAAAGATAGAAGTGATTTCGAGGGTATGGTCATCTTGCCTGCAAGGTTCTCAAGTTGTCGAAAGCTTGATCCTCGTAAGCGTACTGAACAGGTTCCTCGTTCACGAACTCGTCTCCTGGCTCTACCCACAGCAAGAACACAAGCAATGGAACCACAATCAATCATGAGAAAAGCACAAGCAACATGATGCAAAACATGCATGATATACGAGATATGATATGCGATGCATATGCGTGCTCCGGAAGATAAAGGATGAACAAGGAAGTAACTTGGCAAACCAAGTATGCCACTGGAAAGATGAGATGATTTTGGTCGAAATCGATATAAAGATCACCGGAAACGGATGCACGGTTTGCAAATGGCAAGCAAAACAAGAATGACACGATTCTGCGATTAACAACATGATAGCACTTAGAATACATCAAGTAACTATGCTACAGCACTCCAACATAGGAACAAAGCATATGGCAGTGATCTACAGAAGATTCTTGAAGAAAGATGAACACTGAGCTACGGCTAGATCATAACATAACAGGTTTGAACAAGCATGGCAAAAATGCAAAAAGATATCAGCTTCACAGACTTGGTGAAAATACTGAACATGGCTGAAACAGCATCAGGTAGCAATGTTCAGAGCAAGCAATCAACATGCTACAGGAACTTAACATACACAAACAAGGCATGGCATGAATCTAATAAATGCATAGAACAAAAGTCCCTTACTGACCATGAGCCAAAAAGTACCAGAAGATATGATGGCACCCATGTAAACATAGTAATTTTCGTTAACAGGTTCCAGACTTAGCAGAAAACAGAGCATGGCATTAACAGAAATTATGAGGGCACCTTTGTGAGCTTGATTCACTCATCACAAAGCAATGCACGACAAAAAAAGCATACCTACAGCAAGATGGCATGTTTATGAAGCTAACCATGGCAAGAGCAAGTTAATAGCATGTACGGATCAACTACAACAACATTGGCAAAATTGAATATCATGTTAACATTCTGCCAGAAATATTTTCTAGCAAACGTAGAGCAAGATTGAGACATGCTAGGGCACACCATAATTGCAACCAGGGACATGGATGGATAGAGAATAACCATATCTACAAAACATCCTTACTGATCATACCCAAAAGAAGCATAGATCTCACTGTAGATACATGGATACATGGCAACAAAATAACAGCAGTAACAGACTTAGCAAAATTCTAAGTCCCTGAAAACAGAAACATCAGGAAGCCTAGTTTGCATGCTTGTGCTAGTCACCAAATAGATCATAAAAATACATGGCATACACCTCTGTAAAAATGGCATGGCATAGATCAAAACACCTGTAGAGCTTATGCCCATAAGATGCACAAATCAAATGCAACAAAAATAACAATACACCAAGTTCTGATAAGTAACACCAGTAAACATCATATAGCACTCTTGCACCAGAGATTTGGGCGTCAAGATGGACTCAAACGATCATGGAACAATGGAACAAAATGAAGAGCATCTCGTGATGAACATTTTGATATATCATGCGCATGAATCGGAGCAGTATGCAAAATGATATGATGCGATGAACATGAGCACATAATGCAATAATTCGGGGACTTGGAAGATATTTCGGGGTCAACCTCTCCTTGGATCTGGCACGCGAACTGAGGTTCGCCGGAGTTGGGGAAGGAGGAGGACGGAGGGGACGAGATCGCGGCGCCGGCGGGCGGATCCGGTCGGCGGGGTCGCGGGCGGAGGGCGACGACCGACGGGCGGAGCGGCGGACGCGGTCGGCGGCGGGGCGCGCCGGCGAAGGCGACGAGGCGGCGGCGGTCGGCGAAGGGAGGAGGCGGCGTGGGGCGCGGGTCGCCTCGGGGCGCGGCGAGCGGGAGGACGAGGGCGGCGGCGTGGGGAGATGGGCCGGGAGGGCCCGATCCGGGCTCTCCGGGCCGCGGCGGCGGAGATGGCGGGGTTGGACACGTGGCGGCGGCGGATTGGGCGGGGGCGGCGGCGGACGTGTCCGGTGGCGGGCGGACGTTTTGTCCGGCGCGCGGAGGAGGAAGAGGCTAGGGTTCGGACGCAAATTTCGGAGGAGGAGGTGTTTATATAGGCATAGGGAGCTAGGAGAGTCCAAATGAGGCATGGTTTTCGCCCACACGATCGTGATCGAACGACCTAGAGCATGGAGGGGACTTAGATGGGTTACAGGGCTGTTTGGAGGGGTGTTTTGCTGCAACACACAAAAGGACTTTGCGGTTACCCGGTTGACCGTTGGAGCATCAAACGACCTCCAAATGGAACGAAACTTGACAGGTGGTCTACCGGTGGTATTCCAAGGCCACTTGGCAAACTTTGGTCCATTCCGAGAACGTTTAACACCCGCTCACGAAAAGAGACAAGAGGGGGTGCGCCGGTGCATGTGGGAGTGTCGGATTGCAAAACGGACAACGAGGAAAATGCTCGGATGCACAAGACGAACACGTATGCAAATGAGATGCACATGATGACATGATATGAGATGCATGACATGAACAAAATGCAAAACGAAAGACAAAACCCGACCACGAAGGGAATATCATAACACATAGCCGAAAATGGCAAGAGTTGGAGTTACAAATATGGAAAGTTACATCCGGGGTGTTACAACACTCCACCACTACGAGAGGATCTCGTCCCGAGATCTAGGACTGACAGAACTCCGGATATTCGGAACGGAGGTGGTCCTCGCGTTCCCAGGTGGCTTCTCGGTCGGAATGGTGCGACCACTTCACTTTCAGGAATTTGATTGACTTGTTGCGAGTCTTGCGCTCAGTTTCTTCAAGAATAGCAACGGGGTGCTCATGATAAGACAGATCTTCTTGGAGATCAATCTCTTCGAAGTTGATGGTGCGCTCAGGAGTCTTGAAGCACTTGCGAAGCTGTGACACGTGGAGCACATCGTGCACGTTCGCGAAGTTGGAGGTAAGCTCAAGTTGATAGGCGAGGTCGCCTCTTTTTCCAATGATCTTGAAAGGACCCACGTATCTAGGGGCAAGCTTCCCTTTGATACCGAAGCGACGAGTGCCTTTCATTGGAGAGACGCGGAGGTAGACATGGTCTCCGATCTCGAAAGCCCAGTCACGGTGCTTGCTATCATAGTAACTCTTCTGGCGCGATTGCGCGGCTTTGAGATTTTCACGGATGACTTTACACATTTCTTCAGCCTCTGTGATTAAGTCATTGCCAAGAAGTTGGCGTTCACCAGTCTCTGACCAATTGAGAGGAGTACGACACTTTCTGCCATATAGAATCTCAAATGGGGCCTTGCCCGAACTCGCTTGGAAGCTGTTGTTGTAGGAGAACTCGGCATATGGAAGACAATCTTCCCACTTCATGCCAAAGGAAATGACACAAGCCCTGAGCATATCTTCAAGGATTTGATTGACTCGCTCGACTTGGACACTAGTTTGAGGATGGAAAGCTGTGCTGAAGCGAATGTTGGTGCCCATGGCCTTCTGGAAGGAGTCCCAGAACTTAGAAGTGAAGATGCTTCCACGATCTGAAGATATCAATTGTGGAATGCCGTGCAAGGAGACAATCCTGGAGGTGTATAGCTCTGCCAACTGAGCTGTTGTGATAGATTCTTTGATTGAAAGGAAATGAGCCACTTTAGTAAGCTTGTCAATGACAACGAAGATAGCATCATTTCCATGCTTGGACTTGGGAAATCCAGTCACGAAGTCCATTTCGATATGATCAAACTTCCATTCTGGAATAGCGGGAGGTTGGAGGAGACCAGCTGGTCGTTGGTGTTCTGCTTTCACCCTTCGACAGACATCACATTCATTCACGAATTGAGCGATTTCTCGCTTAATTCGAGTCCACCAATATGACTGCTTGAGGTCATGGTACATCTTCGTACTTCTAGGATGAATGGAAAGAAGAGAATTGTGTGCCTCATTCATTATGACTTTCCTTATATCACCTTTAGGAACCACAATCCGGTCCTCGAAGAATAAAGTGTCTCTGTCATCAATGCGATAGCACTTATATTTGGAAAGACCCTTGTCAATACCACGTTTCACCTTCTTCACCATGGTATCCAGGAATTGTGCCTCACGAATTTGATCTTCCAAAGTAGGAGAGACTATGAGGTTGGCAAGAAGACCTTGAGGAACAACTTGGAGATTCAGCTTGCGGAAAGCTTCACAAAGATCCGGTTGAAATGGCTTGATAATTAAGCTGTTGCAATAAGCCTTCCTGCTCAAAGCATCTGCAATGACGTTGGCCTTGCCTGGAGTATATTCAATACTCGGGTTGTACTCTTGAATCATTTCGACCCATTGAGTTTTCCTGAGGTTGAGGTTGGGCTGAGTGAAGATGTACTTGAGACTCTTGTGATCGGTGAATATGTCCACTTTTCTTCCCAACAAGGGATGTCTCCATGTTATTAATGCATGGACAACTGCCGCCAGCTCAAGATCGTGAGTGGGGTAGTTCTTTTCGTTGGGATTCAACTGACGAGAGGTATAGGCCACAACTTTCTTCTCTTGCATTAACACAGCACCGAGACCTTGAAGAGAAGCATCACAGAAAACTTCGAATGGCTTGGATTCGTCAGGAGGAGTTAAGACAGGAGCTGTGACGAGTTTCTCTTTGAGAGTGTTGAAAGCACTGTCACACTCAGGAGTCCAGACATACTTCACATGCTTCTGGAGGAGGTTGGAAAGAGGCTTTGCAATCTTAGAGAAATTCTCAACGAATCTTCGGCAATAGCTTGCAAGACCAAGGAAACTGCGGAGCTGCTTGACATTCTGAGGAGGTTCCCAATTCACAATTGCGGACACCTTCTCGGGATTAACAGCGATGCCCTTGGCAGAGATGATATGACCAAGGTAAAGAACTTCATCAAGCCAAAACTCACATTTGGAAAACTTCGCATAGAATTGATACTCTCTGAGCTTGTCGAGCACCAATCGCAAATGTTAGGCATGATCCTTCTTATTCTTGGAGAAGACCAAGATATCATCGAGATACACCAGGACGAATTCATTGGTATAGGGGTTGAAGATGAAATTCATCATTCGAGAGAATGTTTTTTTTTGACTGGGCATTCGAGAGAATGTTGGAGGAGCATTGACAAGGCCGAAAGACATGACAGTATATTCATAAGAACCAAAGCTTGTTCTGAATGCTGTCTTGGGAATATCTTCTTCACGAATGCGAATCTGATGATAACCCATTCGAAGGTCCAGCTTGGAGAACACTTTAGCACCTTTGAGTTGCTCGAATAGCTCATTGATGTTGGGAAGTGGATACTTGTTCTTGATTGGCTTCTTGTTCAATGGACGGTAGTCGACACAAAGTCGGTCCGTGCCATCCTTCTTCTGGACAAAAAGAACACCACAACCCCATGGAGATGAACTTGGTATGATCAGACCCAGACGCTCTTGTTCATCGAGCTGTTTCTTCAATTCCTTCAGCTCCTTGGGTCCAAGCTTGTATGGACGCTTGCAAACGGGTTCCGTGCCGGGCTCAAGATCGATAACGAACTCCACTGGCCGGTGAGGAGGCATACCCGGAAGCTCTTCTGGAAAGACATCTTGGCACTCACAAATGACTGGAATTTGAGAAATAGCAACCAACTCGCCCTTCTCCTTGAGAGAAAATAATCAAATGGTTTCATCACGAGCGGCATAGATGATAACGTCCTCAAAAGAGTCTGTCAATTGAATTTCCCTAGCAGCACAATCAAGTTGAGCCTTGTGCTTAGAAAGCCAGTCCATCCCGAGAATTAGATCAATATCCGAGTCACCAAGAACAATTGGTTTGGCCAGAAATTTATAGTTACCCAACTTGATAGAGACATCGGGAGCAACCAAACTAGAAGTCATAAGCTTTCCCGGAGAAACAACTTGCATAACTTTGGATAAAATCTCTGTGTCAACATTGTGCTTCGATGCAAATGGGTATGAAATGAAAGAATGCGATGCACCAGTATCAAATAAAACTTTTGCAGGAATATCATTAACTGAGAGATTACCCATTATCACATCAGTAGATTCCTCCGCTTGAGCTGCATTCATCATGTTCACCTTTGCAGACTTGGGATTATGCTTGACCACTGCATTGCTGGAAGATCTCACAGGAGGAGGAGGGGGAAGGCGCCTTTGGTTTGAAGCACTTGTTAGCATAGTGACCTTTCTGCTGACACTTGTTGCAAGTCACCTCTGAGAGTGGACGATGATAAGGAGCATTCGACTTTGGAGCTTGATTCTGAGACTCGTTCTGATAGCCAGGGTTGGGTGGGTGGAAAGATCCATGGCCACCTTTGTTCTTCTGCTGGAAAGGCTGACGAAACGGAGGAGGAGGAGGCAACCAGAACTTCTGTTGCTTAGCAGCCACTAGTGAGGAAGAAGAAGACTGAACTGCGTCCCTGACTCTCTTCTTAGAAGCCTCACACTTGAGCTGAGCAGCCTCTTGCTTTAGAGCCATGTTGTAGAAATCATCATACTTGGTCGGCTCAAAAAGCACGAGAGGTAATTGCAGATCTTCTCTAAGGACACCTCTGAATTGATAGATCATGGTCTTTTCATCAGGAACGTCTTGCTTAGCGAAGCGAGCGAGTTTCTGAAACTGAGTATTGTATTGATACACGGACATGCTGCCTTGCTTGAGATTGCGGAACTCCTCACGCTTGCTCTCAACAACACTTTGTGGAATGTGGTGAGCTTTGAAGTCTCGGCGGAAATCATCCCAGGTAATCACACGACCTCCTCTGGAATCTTTGTATTGTTGATACCACTCAGCAGCTTGATCCTTCAGTTGAAAAGAAGCGAACTTGACAAAGTCCTCAGGCCTGACATTGCTACATTCAAAATGCTTGTTGATGTCCACGAGCCAATCATCGGCGTCTGTGGCTTCGGCACAGTAGCTGAAAGACTTCGGCTGATTTGCGAGGAACTGGTTGAGGGTAGCGAAGTGAGGCTGATTGTTGCCTTGACCTTGATTTCCTTGGTTGCCTTGCCCTTGGGTGCGTTCTTGCAAGAGTTGCAAAATCATCTGAGCATTGGCGTTGGTGGCTGCCATGATAGCTTGCCATGCCTCCGGAGGCGGAGGTGGTGGCGGAGGGTTCGCCTGACTCCCCTCATTGCGTTCCGGATTCTGACGCGTTGGCGGAGCCATCCTGAAGAGGGTGACATCCGTTAGCTTCTTGATAGACAGATAGGCAAATTGAATCAACGGATAGAAATTGCAGCATATAGTCTTCACAATAAACATTCGAACGAGGATGAACGAATGAATTCCATAGTAAATCATCACACTTCCATTAAGGTGAGAAGTCACTTGATAAGAGATTGATGAATAAAATAAAAAAGATACGACTGGAACAAATAAGTGGTAAGGATTACCCAATCACAAACCAAATATCTGCGGGAAGAAATGCTAAGAGCTACTTGAATCCCACCTATAAACTCCCGAAACTTTCTGGTATGCAATCTGGTGTTGGGGATACAGGGGACACAAAATATATCACCCAAACTAGCAATCCCTAGATCCAGCTGTATCCATCCGTCAACACATAACCAAGAAACCTTCGGAAATCGTGTACCTCAACCTTCGAAAAGCATCCGTTATACGAGTTATGGCAATACTCCCGAACTCCCGCCCTAGTACTGGGTGGCGTCGAGGTGATCTCACCAACAACTGCATAAAAGAGATTTTCGATGTCGGCGAAACTCAGGTATTCCAGAACTGCAACGATAAAATTGTGACGACAACACCTCGGAGCTCAACTCCCCGGGACACTGCCACAATCCCTAAATGTCAGGAGGCACCAAGAACAATGTTCTCGTCACAAAACCATCGGAACGATTCCAAGATACCCGCGTGATCCTAAATTTTTTTTAGTGAAATTTGAGGAGAGAAGAGTCAATACTTCTATGTCAGGAGGCCTCACCAGAGCGACGAAGGGACTGAGGAGTAAAAAGAATCCTACTCTCCGATATATATAATCCTAAGACTCAAAACATTTTTGTTCTAGACTCAACAACGCCAGCGATTCGATCAAGCAGGGGGCTCCTAAGTCGGGGATGGCTCTGATTACCAACTTGTAACGCCCACGATGCGGCTATATCTCCCACGTGTCGAGGCACGACTTAGAGGCATAACCGCATTGTGGTATTGTCGCAAGAAGGGTTATCTTCACACAATCCCATGTAATGAACAAGAATGGGATAACGAGAGTTGGCTTACAATCGCCACTTCACAAAATGCATAAATTAATTCATACATCATCCAAAATCCACACATAGACCGACTACGGTCAAATCCAAATGAAAATAAGATAACCCCAAATGCTAGATCCCCGATCGTCCCAACTGGGCTCCACTACTGATCATCAAGAAAAGAAACATAGTAACGACCACGTTCCTCGTCGAACTCCCACTTGAGCTCGGTTGCGTCATCTGCACTGGTATCGTCGGCACCTGCAACTGTTTTGGTAGAATCTGTGAGTCACGAGGACTCAGCAATCTCACACCCGCGAGATCAAGATTATTTAAGCTTATAGGAAAGGATGGTGTAATGAGGTGGAGCTGCAGCAGGCACTAAGCATGTATGGTGGCTAACATACGCAAATGAGAGCGAGAAGAGAAGCAACGCAACGGTCGCGAAGCTAGAAATGATCAAGAAGTGATCCTGAAACTACTTACGTTCATGCATAACTCAAACCGTGTTCACTTCCCGGACTCCGCCGAAAAGAGACCATCACGGCTACACACACGGTGGATGTATTTTAAATTAAGTCAAGTGTCAAGTTCTCTACAACCGGACATTAACAAATTCCCATCTGCCTCATAACCGCGGGCACGGCTTTCGAAAGATAATACCCTGCAGGGGTGTCCCAACTTAGCCCATTATAAGCTCTCACGGTCAACGAAGGATAAACCTTCTCCCGGGAAGACCCGACCAGTCTCGGAATCCCGGTTTACAAGACATTTCGACAATGGTAAAACAAGACCAGCAAAGCCGCCCGATGTGCCGACAAATCCCGATAGGAGCTGCACATATCTCGTTCTCAGGGCACAACGGATGAGACATCCTACGAGTAAAACCAGGCCTCATGTTTCCCCGAGGTGGCCCCGCAGTCTACTCTGTTCGGACCAACACTCGAAGGAGCACTGACCCGGGGGGGGGGGGGGGGGGGGTTAAAATAAAGATGACCCTCGGGCTCGCGAAAACCCAAGGGAAAAAGGCTTAGGTAGGCAAATGTAAAACCAAGGTTGGGCCTTGCTGGAGGAGTTTTATTCATGGCGAACTGTCAAGGGGGTCCCATAAATCACCCAACCGCGTAAGGAACGCAAACTCAAGGAACATAATCCCGATATGATGGAAACTAGGGCGGCAAGAGTGGAACAAAACACCAGGCATAAGGCCGAGCCTTCCACCCTTTACCAAATATATAGATGCATTAATTAAATAAGAGATATTGTGATATGCCAAAATATCCATGTTCCAACATGGAACCAACTTCAACTTCACCTGCAACTAACAACGCTATAAGAAGGGCTAAGCAAAAGCGGTAACTTAGTCAAACAACGGTTTGCTAGGAAAGGATGGTTAGAGGCTTGACATGGCAAATATGGGAGGCATGATATAGCAAGTGGTAGGTAGCGTAGCATGGCAATAGAACGAACAACTAGCAAAGCAAAGATAGAAGTGATTTCGAGGGTATGGTCATCTTGCCTGCAAGGTTCTCAGAGTTGTCAAAAGCTTGATCCTCGTAAGCGTACTCAACAGGTTCCTCGTTCATGAACTCATCTCCTGGCTCTACCCACAGCAAGAACACAAGCAATGGAACCACAATCAATCATGAGAAAAGCACAAGCAACATGATGCAAAACATGCATGATATGCGAGATATGATATGCGATGCATATGCGTGCTCCGGAAGAAAAAGGATGAATAAAGCAGTAACTTGGCAAACCAAGTATGCCACTGGAAAGATGAGATGATTTTGGTCGAAATCGATATAAAGATCACCGGAAACGGATGCACGGTTTGCAAATGGCAAGCAAAACAAGAATGACACGATTATGCGATTAACAGCATGATAGCACTTAGAATATATCAAGTAACTATGCTACAGAACTCCAACATAGGAACAAGGCATATAGCAGTGATCTACAGGAGATTCTTGAAGAAAGATGAACACTGAGCTACGGCTAGATCACAACATAACAGGTTCAAACAAGCATGGCAAAAATGCAAAAAGATATCAGCTTCACAGACTTTGTGAAAATACTGAACATGGCTGAAACAGCATCAGGTAGCAATGTTCAGAGCAATCAATCAACATGCTACAGGAACTTAACATAGACAAACAAGGCATGGCATGAATCTAATAAATGCATAGAACAAAAGTCCCTTACTGACCATGAGCCAAAAAGTACCAGAAATATTTTATAGCAAAAGTAGAGCAAGATTGAGACATGCTAGGGCACACCATAATTGCAAACAGGGGCATGGATGGATAGAGCATAACCATATATACAAAACATCCTTACTGATCATACCCAAAAGAAGCATGGATCTCACTGTAGACACATGGATACATGGCAACAAAATAACAGCAGTAACAGACTTAGCAAAATTCTAAGTCCCTGAAAACAGAAACATCAGGAAGCCTAGTTTGCATGCTTGTGCTAGTCACCACATAGATCACAAAAACACATGGCATACACCTCTGTAAAGATGGCATGGCATAGATCAAAACACCTGTAGAGCTCATGCCCATAAGATGCACACATCAAATGCAACAAAAATAACAAAACACCAAGTTCTGATAAGTAACACCAGTAAACATCATATAGCACTCTTGCACCAGAGATTTGGGCATCAAGATGGACTCAAACGAACATGGAACAATGGAACAAAATGAAGAGCATCTCGTGATGAACATTTTGATATATCATGCGCATGAATCGGAGCAGTATGCAAAACGATATGATGCGATGAACATGAGCACAGAATGCAATAATTCGGGGACTTGGAAGATATTTCGGGGTCAACCTCTCCTTGGATCTGGCACACGAACCGAGGTTCGTTGGGGTTCGGCCGGAGTTGGGGAAGGAGGAGGACGGAGGGGACGAGATCGCGGCGCCGGCGGGCGGATCCAGTCGGCGGCGACCGACGGGCGGAGCGGCAGACGCGGTCGGTGGCGGAGCGCGCCGGCGAAGGCGACGAGGCGGCGGCGGTCGGCGAAGGGAGGAGGCGGCGTGGGGCGCGGCTCGCCTTGGGGCGCGACGAGCGGGAGGACAAGGGCGGCGGCGTGGGGAGATGGGCCGGGAGGGCCCGATCCGGGCTCTCCGGGCCGCGGCGGCGGAGACGGCGGGGTTGGACACGTGGCGGTGGCGGATTGGGCGGGGGCTGCGGCGGACGTGTCCGGTGGCGGGCGGACGTTTTGTCCGGCGCGCGGAGGAGGAAGAGGCTAGGGTTTGGACGCAAATTTCGGAGGAGGAGGTGTTTATATAGGCATAGGGAGCTAGGAGAGTCCAAATGAGGCACGGTTTTCGCCCACACGATCGTGATCGAACGACCTAGAGCATGGAGGGGACTTAGATGGGTTATAGGGCTGTTTGGAGGGGTGTTTTGCTGCAACACACAAAAGGAATTTGCGGTTACCCGGTTAACCGTTGGAGCATCAAACGACCTCCAAATGGAATGAAACTTGACAGGTGGTCTACCGGTGGTATACCAAGGCCACTTGGCAAACTTTGGTCCATTCCGAGAATGTTTAACACCCACTCACGAAAACAGACAAGAGGGGGTGCGCCGGTGCATGTGGGAGTGTCGGATTGCAAAACGGACAACGGGGAAAATGCTCGGATGCATGAGACGAACACGTATGCAAATGAGATGCACATGATGACATGATATGAGATGCATGACATGAACAAAATGCAAAACGAAAGACAAAACCCGACCACGAAGGGAATACCAGAACACATAGCCGAAAATGGGAAGAGTTGGAGTTACAAATATGGAAAGTTACATCCGGGGTGTTACAACACTCCACCACTACGAGAGGATCTCGTCCCGAGATCTAGGACTGAAAGAACTCCGGATATTCGGAATGGAGGTGGTCCTCGCGTTCCCAGGTGGCTTCTCGGTCGGAATGGTGCGACCACTTCACTTTCAGGAATTTGATTGACTTGTTGCGAGTCTTGCGCTCAGTTTCTTCAAGAATAGCAACGGGGTGCTCATGATAAGACAGATCTTCTTGGAGATCAATCTCTTCGAAGTTGATGGTGCGCTCAGGAGTCTTGAAGCACTTGCGAAGCTGTGACACGTGGAGCACATCGTGCACGTTCGCGAAGTTGGAGGGAAGCTCAAGTTGATAGGCGAGGTCGCCTCTTTTTCCAATGATCTTGAAAGGACCCACGTATCTAGGGGCAAGCTTCCCTTTGATACCGAAGCGACGAGTGCCTTTCATTGGAGAGACGCGGAGGTAGACATGGTCTCCGATCTCGAAAGCCAAGTCACGGTGCTTGCTATCATAGTAACTCTTCTGGCGCGATTGCGCGGCTTTGAGATTTTCACAGATGACTTTACACATTTCTTCAGCCTCTGTGATTAAGTCATTGCCAAGAAGTTGGCGTTCACCAGTCTCTGACCAATTGAGAGGAGTACGACACTTTCTGCCATATAGAATCTCGAATGGGGCCTTGCCCGAACTCGCTTGGAAGCTATTTGTTGTAGGAGAACTCGGCATATGGAAGACAATCTTCCCACTTCATGCCAAAGGAAATGACACAAGCCCTGAGCATATCTTCAAGGATTTGATTGAATCGCTCGACTTGGCTTTTGAGGATGGAAAGTTGTGCTGAAGCGAATGTTGGTGCCCATGGCCTTCTGGAAGGAGTCCCAGAACTTAGAAGTGATTTGCAAAGATAACCAATCATACATAAAAGAATTTAGAGAAGATTCAAATATTGTTCATAGATAATCTTGATCATAAACCCATAATTCATCGGATCTCGACAAACACACCGCAAAAGAAGAGTTACATCAAATAGATCTCCAAGAGAATCGAGGAGAACTTTGTATTGAGATCCAAAGAGAGAGAAGAAGCCATCTAGCTAATAACTATGGACCTAAAGGTCTGAGGTAAACTACTCACACATCATCGGAGAGGCTATGGTGTTGATGTAGAAGCCCTTCGTGATCAATGCCCCCTCCGGCAGGATGCCGGAAAAGGCCCCAAGATGGGATCTCGCGGGTACAGAAGGTTGCGGCAGTGGAATTAGGTTTTCGTGGGTGCTTCTGATGGTTTGGGGGTATGTAGGTATATATAGGAGGAAGAAGTAGGTCGGTGGAGGCACAAGGGGCCCACGAGGGTGGAGGGCGCGCCCTGGGGGGGGGGGGGGGAGGCGCGCCCCCCTACCTTGTGGCTTCCACGTCTGTTTCTTAACATCCACTCCAAGTCCTCTGGATCACGTTTGTTCCAAAAATCACGTTCCCGAAGGTTTCATTCCATTTGGACTCCGTTTCATATTCTTTTTCTATGAAACACTGAAATAGGCAAAAAAACAGCAATTTGGGCTGGGCCTCCGGTTAATAGGTTAGTCCCAAAAAATAATATGGAAGTGTATAAATAATCCCATTAAACATCCAAAGCAGATATATATATATATAATAGCATGGAACAATCAAAAATTATAGATACGTTAGAGACGTACCAGGCATCCCCAAGCTTAATTCCTGCTCGTCCTCGAGTAGGTAAATGATAAAAACAGAATTTTTGATGTGGAATGCTGCATATTCATTAATGTAATTCTCTTATTTGTGGTATGAATATTCAGATCCGAAAGATTCAAGATAAAAGTCTAATATTGACATAAAAATAATAATACTTCAAGCATACTAACTAAGCAATCATGTCTTCTCAAAATAACATGGCCAAAGAAAGTTATGCCTACAAAATCATATAGTCTGGCTATGCTCTATCTTGATCACACAAAGTATTTAATCATGCACAACCCCGATGACAAGCCAAGCAATTGTTTCATACTTTTGATGTTCTCAAACTTTTTCAATCTTCACGCAATACATGAGCGTGAGCCATGGACATAGCACTATATGTGGAATAGAAGGTGGTTGTGGAGAAGACAAAAAAGGAGAAGATAGTCTCACATAGACTAGGCTTATCAATGGGCTATGGAGATGCCCATCAATAGATATCAATGTGAGTGAGTAGGGATTGCCATGCAACGGATGCACTAGAGCTAAAAGTGTATGAAAGCTCAACAAAATAAACTAAGTGGGTGTGCATCCAACTCGCTTGCTCACGAAGACCTAGGGCATTTTGAGGAAGCCCATCATTGGAATATACAAGCCAAGTTCTATAATGTAAAATTCCCACTAGTATATGAAAGTGACAACATAGGAGACTCTCTATCATGAAGATCATGGTGCTACTTTTGAAGCACAAGTGTGGTAAAAGTATAGTAACATTGTCCCTTCTCTCTTTTTCTCTCATTTTTTATTTGGGCCTTTTCTCCTTTTTTATGGCCTCTTTTTTTCGTTCGGAGTCTCATCCCGACTTGTGGGGGAATCATAGTCTCCATCATCCTTTCCTCACTTGGGAAAATGCTCTAATAATGATGATCATCACACTTTTATTTACTTACAACTCAAGAATTACAACTCAATACTTAGAACAAAAATATGACTCTATGTGAATGCCTCCGGCGGAGTACCGAGATATGCAATGAATCAAGAGTGACATGTATAAAAATTATGAACGGTGGCTTTGCCACAAATACGATGTCAACTATCTGATCATGCAAAGCAATATGACAATGATGAAGCGTGTCATAGCTAACGGAACGGTGGTAAGTTGCATGGCAATATATCTCGGAATGGCTATGGAAATGCCATAATAGGTAGGTATGGTGGCTGTTTTGAGGAAGGTATATGGTGGGTGTATGATACCGGCAAAAAAGTGCGCGGTATTAGAGAGGCTAGCAATGGTGGAAGGGTGAGAGTGCGTATAATCCATGGACTCAACATTAGTCATAAAGAACTCATATACTCGTTGCAAAAATCTATTAGTTATCAAAACAAAGTATTACGCGCATGCTCCTAGGGGGATAGATTGGTAGGAAAAGGCCATCGCTCGTCCCCAACCGGCACTCATAAGGAAGACAATCAATAAATAAATCATGCTCCGACTTCATCACATAACGGTTCACCATACGTGCATGCTACGGGAATCACAAACTTTAACACAAGTATTTCTCAAATTCACAACTACTCAACTAGCATTACTCTAATATCACCATCTTCATATCTCAAAACAATTATCAAGCATCAAACTTCTCATAGTATTCAACGCACTTATAAGAAAGCTTTTACTAATCTTGGATGCCTATCATTTTAGGACTAATTTCTCAATTTAAGCAAATTACCATGCTGCTTTGTAGGACTCTCAAAATAATATAAGTGAAGCATGAGAGAACAATAATTTCTATAAAAAAAACCACCGCCGTGCTCTAAAAGATATAAGTGAAGCACTAGAGAAAAAACTATATAGCTCAAAAGATACTCATAGAAACCACTTTTTGATTCAAGATAATACATCCAAACCACTTTTTGAAGCACTAGAGTATAAGTGAAGCACATAGAGTATGCTAATAAATTCCGAATCATGTGTGTCTCTCTCAAAAGGTGTGTACAGCAAGGATGATTGTGGTAAACTAAAAAGCAAAGACTCAAATCATACAAGACGCTCCAAGCAAACCACTTATTATGTGGTGAATAAAAATATAGCTCCACGTAAAGTTACCGATGGACGAAGACGAAAGAGGGGATGCCTTCCGGGGCATCCCCAAGATTTGGCTTTTTGGTGTCCTTAGATTTACCTTGGGGTGCCTTGGGCATCCCCAAGCTTAGGCTCTTGCCACTCCTTGTTCCATAATCCATCAAATCTTTACCCGAAACATGAAAACTTCACAACACAAAACTTAACAGAAAATCTCGTGAGCTCCGTTAGCGAAAGAAGACAAAATACCACTTCAAGGTACTGTATTGAACTCATTCTTTATTTATATTGGTGTTAAACCTATTGTATTCCAACTTTTCTATGGTTTATAAATGATACGTCTCCGTCGTATCTACTTTTCCAAACACTTCTGCCTTGTTTTGGACTCTAACTTGCATGATTTGAATGGAACTAACCCGGACTGACGCTGTTTTCAGCAGACTTTCCATGGTGTTATTTATGTGCAGAAACAAAAGTTCTCGGAATGACCTGAAACTCCACGGAACATCTTTTTGGAAAATATTAAAAATACTGGAAGAAAAATCCACGTCGGGGGGCCCACACCCTGTCCACGAGGGTGGGGGGTGCGCCTGCCCCCTACCTCGTGGGCCCCCTGACGCTCCACCGACCTCAACTCCAACTCCCTATATTCACTTTCAGGGAGAAAAAATAATCAGGGAGAAGGATTCATCGCGTTTTACGATACGGAGCCGCCGCCAAGCCCTAAAACCTCTCGGGAGGGATGATTTGGAGTCCGTTCGGGGCTCCGGAGAGGGGAATCCGTCGCCATCGTCATCATCAACCATCCTCCATCACCAATTTCATGATGCTCACCGCCGTGCGTGAGTAATTCCATCGTAGGCTTGCTGGACGGTGATGGGTTGGATGAGATCTATCATGTAATCGAGTTAGTTTTATTAGGGTTTGATCCCTAGTATCCACTATGTTCTGAGATTGATGTTGCTATGACTTTGCTATGCTTAATGCTTGTCACTAGGGCCCAAGTGCCATGATTTCAGATCCGAACCTATTATGTTTTCATGAATATATGTGAGTTCTTGATCCTATGTTGCAAGTCTATAGTCACCTACTATGTGTTATGATCCGGCAACCCCGAAGTGACAATAATCAGGACCACTCCCGGTGATGACCGTAGTTTGAGGAGTTCATGTATTCACTATGTGCTAATGCTTTGTTCCGGTACTCTATTAAAAGGAGGCCTTAATATCCCTTAGTTTCCATTAGGACCCCGCTGCCACGGGAGGGTAGGACAAAAGATGTCATGCAAGTTCTTTTCCATAAGCACGTATGACTATATTCGGAATACATGCCTACATTACATTGATGAACTGGAGCTAGTTCTGTGTCACCCTATGTTATGATTGTTACATGATGAACCGCATCCGGCATAATTCTCCATCACCGATCCAATGCCTACGAGCTTTTCATATATTGTTCTTCGCTTATTTACTTTTCTGTTGCTACTATTACAATCACTACAAAACACCAAAAATATTACTTTTGTTACCGTTACCACTACTGTCATATTACTTTGCTACTAAATACTTTGCTGCAGATACTAAGTTATCCAGGTGTGGTTGAATTGACAACTCAACTGCTAATACTTGAGAATATTCTTTGGCTCCCCTTGTGTCGAATCAATAAATTTGGGTTGAATACTCTACCCTCGAAAACTGTTGCGATCCCCTATACTTGTGGGTTATCAATAAACTATTTTACTAGCCATATATTCATCAAAATAAGCAAACAACACACGAAAAACAGAATCTGTCAAAAACAGAACAGTCTGTAGTAATCTGTAACTGATGCAAACTTCTGGAACTCAGAAAAATCTACCAAAATAGGAAGACCTAGATAATTTGTTTATTGATCTATTGCAATTGGAATCAGTATTTTATCACGTTCTGGTGATTTTTAACAATTGTTTTCGTGAACAGAAAGTTTCTGGAATTTTCAGCAAGATCAAATAACTATTATCCAAGAAGATCCTATAGGTTTAACTTGGCACAAACACTAATTAAAACACAAAACCACATCTAACCAGAAGCTAGATGGAAGATTTATTCCTAAACAGGAGCAAAAAGCAAAAAAACTAAAATAAAATTGGGTTGCCTCCCAACAAGCGCTATCGTTTAACGCCCCTAGCTAGGCATTTATAATTTTGATGATGCTCACATGAAAGACAAGAATTGAAGCGCAAAGAGAGCATCATAAAACACGTGACAAACACATCTAAGTCTAACATAATTCCTATGCATAGGCATCTTATAGACAAACAAATTATCAAGGCAAGCAAAAACTAGCATATGCAAGGAAGCGGAAAGAAACAATAGATATCTCAACATAACGAGAGGTAATTTAGTAACATGAAAATTTCTACGACCATATTTTCCTCTCTCATAATAATTACATGTAGGATCATAAGCAAATTCAACAATATAGCTATCACATAACATATTCTCAACACGATCCACATGCATGCGAAGTTGACACTCTTCCAAAATAGTGGGATTATCATTAACTAAAGTCATGACCTCTCCAACCCCACTTTTATCAAAAATACCATAAGATTGAACATTCTCAAAATATGTGGGATCTAAAGTTGACACTCTTCCAAACCCACTTTCAATATTATTGCAAACATTATTATCAATCTCATATTCATCATGGGGCTTAAATACATTTTCAAGATCATAAGAAGAATCACCCCAATCATGATCATTGGAACAAGTAGTAGACATAGCAAAACTAGCATCCCCAAGCTTAGGGTTTTGAATATTATTAGCACGATTGACATCAAGAGAATTTATAGTAAAATCATTGCAATCATGTTTTTTATTCAAGGAGCTATTGTGAATCTCTTCATAAATTTCTTCATCACAATTTTCAGATTTACGAATTTCAAGCAAAACCTCATAAAGATAATCTAGTGCACCCAAATCACTAGAAATTGGTTCATCATAATTGAATCTCTTAAAAAGATCAGCAAGGGGATGAGGATCCATATCAATAGATTTTTAGCAAGCGAAGATGCAAGCACATAGAAGGCACATGGCAACACAAGCAAACGAAAAAGACGAACGGAAGAGGGGCGAATAAAACGGCAAGGGTGAAGTGGGGGAGACGAAACCGAGAAGCAAATGGCAAATAATGTAATGCGAGGGATAAGAGTTTGTGATGGGTACTTGGTATGTCTTGACTTGTGCGTAGACTCCCCGGCAACGGCGCCAGAAATCCTTCTTGCTACCTCTTGAGCACTGCGTTGGTTTTCCCTTGAAGAGGAAAGGGTGATGCAGTAAAGTAGCGTAAGTATTTCCCTCAGTTTTTGAGAACCAAGGTATCAATCCAGTAGGAGACTACGCTCGAGTCCCATGCACCTACACAAACAAATAAGAACCTCGCAACCAACGTGATAAAGGGGTTGTCAATCCCTTCACGGTCACTTACGAGAGTGAGATCTGATAGAGATGATAAGATAATATTTTTGGTCTTTTTATGATAAAGACTAAAAGTAAAGAAAGCAAAATAAACGGCGCGAGAAATAGCTTGTTGACGGGAGATTAATATGATGGAAAATAGACCCGGGGGCCATAGGTTTCACTAGTGGCTTCTCTCAAGATAGCATAAGTATTACGGTGGGTAAATGAATTAGTATCGAGCAATTGATAGAATTGAGCATAGTTATGAGAATATCTAGGTATGATCATGTATATAGGCATCACGTCCGTGACAAGTAGACCGAAATGATTCTGCATCTACTACTATTACTCCACACATCGACCGCTATCCAGCATGCATCTAGAGTATTAAGTTCATAAGAACAGAGTAACGCTTTAAGTGAGATGACATGATGTAGAGGGATAAACTCATGCAATATGATATAAACCCCATCTTTTTATCCTCGATGGCAACAATACAATACGTGCCTTGCTGCCCCTGCTATCACTGGGAAAGGACACTGCAAGATTGAACCCAAAGCTAAGCACTTCTCCCATTGCAAGAAAGATCAATCTAGTAGGCCAAACCAAACTGATATTCGAAGAGACTTGCAAAGATAACCAATCATACATAAAAGAATTCAGAGAAGATTCAAATATTGTTCATAGATAATCTTGATCATAAACCCACAATTCATCGGATCTCGACAAACACACCGCAAAAGAAGAGTTACATCAAATAGATCTCCAAGAGAATCGAGGAGAACTTTGTATTGAGATCCAAAGAGAGAGAAGAAGCCATCTAGCTAATAACTATGGACCCGAAGGTCTAAGGTAAACTACTCACACATCACCAGAGAGGCTATGGTGTTGATGTAGAAGCCCTCCGTGATCAATGCCCCCTCCGGCAGGACGCCGGAAAAGGCCCCAAGATGGGATCTCACGGGTACAGAAGGTTGCGGCGGTGGAATTAGGTTTTCGTGGGCGCTTTTGATGGTTTGGGGGTACGTAGGTATATATAGGAGGAAGAAGTAGGTCGGTGGAGCCACGAGGGGCCCACGAGGGTGGAGGGCGCGCCTTGGGGGGTAGGCGTGCCCCCTACCTCATGTCTTCCTTGTTTGTTGCTTGAAGTCCACTCCAAGTGCTCTGGATCACGTTTGTTCCAAAAATCACGTTCCCGAAGGTTTCATTCCATTTGGACTCCGTTTCATATTCTTTTTCTATGAAACACTGAAATAGGAAAAAAAACAGCAATTTGGGCTGGGCCTCCGGTTAATAGGTTAGTCCCAAAAAATAATATAAAATTTTATAAATAAGCCCATTAAACATCCAAAATAGAATATATAATAGCATGGAACAATCAAAAATTATAGATACGTTGGAGACGTATCACGACCACTAGCAAACCGCGGAAAAAGAACTGCTCTGATTACAAGCAAACAAATAAACAAGACAACAAGGAAATAAATAAGCAAGCAACTTACATTAGGCTATCACGGCTATTACACATATTACATCCATTGGGCATCAAAGTTCGCCACCAGTGCAAATATAGGGAACAAAGCAGCACATCATATACACTGGTTGTCAAAGTTGGCGACCAGTGCAAATAAACGCCGCAGCAAAACAAGTCCAGAACTGAAACCACTTCAGAAGAGCCCAAGAAACAATATCCTGGGTACCCATAATGCTGGCAAGATGCTTAGCAAGCTTATTAATTTTCTCTTGTTTGGCGCATAAATCCTCCAGCACTTGCTGTTGCACCAGAAAGTATGCATCTGAATTCTGCAGGGACTTCCTCAGTCCTTCGGCTTCCTATCGCATAACATTTGATCGATGTCTTTCAACTTGAAATTGAGACTCAAGAAGCCAAACTAATTCAGGTAGCGAGTTCGAAGAGCTGGTGCCATCAGTAGTAGCCAGGAACTCGAACACTACATCAAGACATGACTTTGGGGTTGTCTCAGTGTCTTCAGTATAGTTTTTATCAGCTTTCTTGGAGACCAGCAAGGATGTCTCACTATCTTGAACCTTATCTACATTACTTCCTTTACCATTGCATAACGAGGTACTCTTCTCCAATATTTTATCCGCGTTCTAAAAGAGAAACAAACAAACATATCACATGTTTACAATGTAGTATATGAAACTCATTTTGGTAAACCAGTTCAGTAGTAAGGTGGACATGATAACAGCATGAAACAAACATATATCTATGTAGTATGGTCACTGTATGGTCTATATCATTCTAGTATGTTGCCAAATCAAGATAGATACAGTTCGAATCGTATCTATTTAAGACAAAGCAGCATAGACAGAATATAAGTGTGGGAAACTACACAACAATAACAACACTTGTAATGTGCATGGCATGAGAACAATTGTTTATTCAATTGAAACTGAAATCAACATAGAGCAAGTTACAACAGCAAACACGTTAAAGAAACAGGTTTAAAACATAACTGTTGCGCCATTGGAGTTTCAATTGCATCCTTCAAATTTGAAATTAGTTGGTATGAGTAAATACAGTGATGCAAGAGCAAATTAGTATGAACCATAGCTACGGAACCTGACCTAAGAACAATTCTTCTTCTGCTTTAAGCGTTGACTTGGGGTTCGGAGTGGTGGTCCCCGTGCTTTGGGCACTGCAGTTGCCTTACTAACTGCTCGTGTTCGGGTGCTCTGTGGTGGAGACGGTGCTGTGTCAACTGAAACTGGGTTACTATCTGCTGGGGTTGGGGTTAGAAGGGGCGTAGCTAGTTCTCTGTCCAACTGGGTAGGGGTACAATCTGCGTGAGTCGGGGTCATGTGTGGTGGGGCTGGTTCTTGGGCAAGTACAACCGTGGTCCAACTGGGTAGGCATACAATCTGCTTGAGTCGGGGTCATGTGTGGTGGGGCTGGTTCTTGGGCAAGTACAACCGTGGTTCTATCTGCATCGACAGGTAGCATGATCTTTTCTGAACACCGTGTTTTTACTCCCACAGATACTGCCATCACCCCCTCTAATTGAAATGGCTGATAAACAAGAAAAGTAATTGAATGTACAAACATTGTAAGATAGACATATGCAATGGGTAGTAGGGAAGAAAACATGGCATGAAATAATTCACATTTATGTTGTGTAACCAAACAGAATAGCAGGACATAAATTCACATATATGATGGGTAATTAAACAGGATAGCATGACACAATTTCACATGTATGATGGCTAACTAAACAGGATAGAATGACATACTTCAAAATATGATGACTACATAAACAGGATGACATGATATAACTATACGATGTGTCTACTAAAGTGGTTGGCATGCCATAAATCACAAATATGCCGTCGATGGAAACATGATGGCATGATATAATTCACGGATAGAATGACATAATTCAAAATATGATGACTATGTAAACGGGATGAGATGGTATAACTATATTATGTCTTTAGAAAATGGGTTGGCATGCCGTAATTCAGATACATGCTGTCTATGTAAACATCTTGGCATGATATAATTCAAATATATGATTTATATACTAAGCAAGTGAGCAGAGGGCAATCGCATATATGATGTGTCAACTAAGGAGATGGCATTCAATATTGTGTATATGATGTAAAAATTAAGCATTGCAATACAACATATGCATGATATGAGTAATATAACCCTGCCAAGTTTGAGTATACACCTCAGGGGGATAATAGGACTGGTCATCTGTCTCTAAATCCTCCTCTGAAGAGCTATCTGTAACCAACAAGATATCTGCTTCAGCAGGTAGCATTGTCTGCTCTGAAGACCTTGTTTTCACTCCGGATTTCTCCATCACCAATTCAAATGGCTGATGCACAGGAAGAGCAGTTGAATATACAAACATTGTCGACAAATGCAACGAGAAATACAAAAAAAGGATGACATGATATAATTCACATATATGATGCTTGGATAAATAGCATGGCATTGCATAATTCACCTATATAATGCCTTGCAACAAGATAGCATTGCATAATTCACATATATAATGTCTTGCAACAAGATGGCATTGTATAATTCACATATATGGTAATTAGACACTAAACAGGTGGCATTCACACAAAGCATGTCTAAACTAAGCAAATGACATAGCAATGCAAGATACCATACGCACGATATGAGCAACATAACCCTGCCAAGTTAGAGCATGCACCTCGAGGGGGGGAATAGGACTGGTCATCTCTCTCTGAATCCTCCTCTGAGGAGCTATCTGTAACCAGCAAGACATGCGCTTCATCAGATAGCATTGTCTGCTCTGAAGACCCTGTTTCCACTCCAGATTTTCCATGACCGTGCCGAATGGCTGATGCACAGGAAGAGTAATTGAATGTACTAAAATTGTTGACAAATTTAACACGTAGTGTGCTATCAAACATCACAACGTAACTGGGTGACTATAAAGCTGCTCTACAGGTGTCTCCAATGGTGTTTGTTGAGTTGGCATAGATCGAGATTAGGATTTGTCACTCCGATTGTCGGAGAGGTATCTCTGGGCCCTCTCGGTAATGCACATCACTATAAGCCTTGCAAGCATTGTGACTAATGAGTTAGTTACGGGATGATGCATTACAGAATGAGTAAAGAGACTTGCCGGTAACGAGATTGAACTAGGTATTGAGATACCGACGATCGAATCTCGGGCAAGTGACATACCGATGACAAAGGGAACAACGTATGTTGTTATGCGGTTTGACCGATGAACATCTTCGTAGAATATGTAGGAACCAATATGAGCATCCAGGTTCTGCTATTGGTTATTGACCGGAGATGAGTCTCGTTCATGTCTACATAGTTCTCGAACCCGTAGGGTCCGCACGCTTAACGTTCGGTGACGATCGGTATTACGAGTTTATGTGTTTTGATGTACCGAAGGTAGTTCGGATTCCCGGATATGATCACGGACATGACGAGGAGTCTTGAAATGGTCGAGACATAAAGATCGATATATTGGATGACTATGTTTGGATATCGGAATGGTTCCGAGTGAGTTCGGGCATATACCGGAGTACCGGGGGGTTACCAGAACCCCCGGGGGAGTGTATGGGCCTTATTAGGCCTTGGTGGGAGAGAGGAGGAGGTGGCCTCGGAGGGGGCGCGCCCCCAAGCTTAATCCGAATTGGGAGGGGGGTCGGCCCCCCTTTCCTTCCTCCCTCTCTCCTCCTTCCTTCCTCTCCTACTTCTACTTGGAAGGGGGGAATAGAGACAAAAGTTGATCATTGATCTCTTAGCCATGTGCGGTGCTCCCTCCACCATAATCCACCCCGGTCATATCGTTGCAGTGCTTAGGCGAAGCCCTGCGCCGGTAGCTTCATCATCACCGTTATCACGCTGTTGTGCTGACGAAGCTCTCCCCCGACACTCAGCTGGATCGAGAGTTCGTGGGACGTCACCGAGCCGAACGTGTGCAAATCGTGGAGGTGCCATACTTTCGGTACTAGGATCGATCGGATCGTGAAGACGTACGACTACATCAACCGCATTGTCATAACGCTTCCGCTTACGGTTTACGAGGGTACATGGACTACACTCTCCCCTCTCATTGCTATGCATCACCATGATAGATCTTGCGTGTGCGTAGGATTTTTTTTGAAATTACTGCATTCCCCAACAGTGGTATCAGAGCCAGGTCTATGCGTAGATGTTATATGCACGAGTAGAACACAAAGAGTTGTCGGCGATAATAGTCATACTGCTCTACCAGCATGTCATACTTTGATTCGGCGGTATTGTTGGATGAAGCGGCCCGGACCAACATTACGCGTACGCTTACGCGAGACTGGTTCTACCGATGTGCTTTGCACACAGGTGGCTGGTGGGTGTCAGTTTCTCCAACTTTAATTGAATCGAGTGTGACTACGCCCAGTCCTTGTTGAATGTTAAAACAACACACTTAACGAAAAATCGTTGTGGTTTTGATGCGTAGGTAAGAACGGTTCTTGCTCAGCCCGTAGCAGCCACGTAAAACTTGCAAATACAAAGTAGAGGACATCTAACTTGTTTTTGCAGGGCATGTTGTGATGTGATATGGTCAAGACGTGATGAGATATAAATTGTTGTATGAGATGATCATGTTTTGTTAAAGTTATCGGCAACTGGCAGGAGCCTTATGGTTGTCTCTTTATTGCATAAGATGCAAGTGCCATATAATTGCTTTACTTTATCGCTATGCGATAGCAATAGTTGCAAAAGCAATAGTTGGCGAGACGACCATGTAACGACACGTTTATAGAGATCAAGATGATGGAGATCATGGTGCCATGCCGGTGACGATGGAGATCATGACGGTACTTTGGAGATGGAGATCAAAGGCACAAGATGTTGATGGCCATATCATGTCACATATTTTGATTGCATGTGATGTTTATCTTTTATACATCTTATTTAGTTTAGTTCGGTGGTAGCATTATAAGATGATCTCTCACGAAATTTCAAGGTATAAGTGTTCTCCCTGAGTATGCACCGTTGCGACAGTTCGTCGTGCCGAGACACCACGTGATGATCGGGTGTGATAAGATCTACGTTCACATACAACGGGTGCAAGCCAATTTTGCACACGCGGAATACTCGGGTTAAACTTGACGAGCCTAGCATATGCAGATATGGCCTCGGAACACTGGAGACCGAAAGGTTGAGCGTGAATCATATAGTAGATATGATCAACATAGTGATGTTCACCATTGAAAACTACTCCATCTCACGTGATGATCGGACATGGTTTAGTTGATTTGGATCACGTGATCACTTAGATGACTAGAGGGATTTCTATCTAAGTGGGAGTTCTTTAGTAATATGATTAATTAAACTTTAATTTATCATGAACTTAGTCCTGATAGTATTAGCATATCTATGTTGTAGATCAACAGCTCGCGATATAGCTCCCCGTTTATTTTTGATATGTTCCTAGAGAAAAACTATGTTGAAAGATGATAGTAGCAATGATGCGGACTTGGTCCGTGATCTGAGGATTATCCTTATTGCTGCACAGAAGAATTATGTTCTTGATGCACCACTAGGTGACTGACCTATTGCAGGAGCAGATGCAGACGTTATGAACGTTTGACAAGCTCGGTATGATGACTACTTGATAGTTTGGTGCACCATGCTTTACGGCTTAGAACCGGGACTTCAAAAATGTTTTGAACGACATGGAGCATATGAGATGTTCCAAGAGTTGAAATTGGTATTTCATACTCATGCCCGTGTTAAGAGGTATGAGAGCTCTGACAAAGTACTTTGCCTACAAGATGGAGGAGAATAGCTCAACCAGTGAGCATGTGCTCAGAATGTCTGGGTACTAAAATCACTTGAATCAAGTCGGAGTTAATCTTCCAGATAAGATAGTGATTGACAGAGTTCTCTAGTCACTATCACCAAGTTACTAGAACTTCGTGATGAACTATAATATGCAAGGGATAACGGAAACGATTCCCAAGCTCTTCGCGATGCTGAAATCGGCGAAGGTAGAAATCTAGAACAAGCATCAAGTGTTGATGGTTGACAAGACCACTAGTTTCAAGTAAAAGGGCAAGGTAAAGAAAGGGAACTTCAAGAAGAATCGCAAGCAAGTTGCCACTCCCATGAAGAGGCCCAAAGCTAGACCCAAGCCTGAAACTGAGTGCTTCTACTTCAAAGGAAAAGGTCACTGGAAGTGGAACTTCCCTAGATACTTGGTGGATAAGAAGGATGGCAAAGTGAACAAAGGTATATTTGATATACATGTTATTGATGTGTACTTTACTAGTGTTTATAGCAACCCCTCAGTATTTAATACTAATTCAGTTGCTAAGAGTAGTAACTCGAAACGGGAGTTGCAATAATAAACAGAGACTAGTTAAGGGCGAGGTAATGTTGTGAGTTGGAAGTGATTCCAAGGTTGATAAGATCACCATCGCACACTCCCTTTACCTTCGGGATTAGTGTTGAACCTAAAATAAATGTTATTTGGTGTTTGCATTGAGCATAAATATGATTGGATCATGTTTATTGGAATACAGTTATTCATTTAAGTCAAAGAATAATTTTTGTTCTATTTACATGAATAAAACCTTCTATGGTCATACACTCAATATAAATGGTTTATTGAATCCCGATTGTAGTGATACACATATTCACAATATGTGTGCCAAAAGATGCAAACTTAATAATGATATTGCAACTTATATGTGGCACTGCCGTTTAGGTCATATTGGTGTAAAGCTCATGAAGAAACTCCATACTGATGGGCTTTTGGAATCACTTGATGCTTGCCAACTATGCCTCATGGGCAAGATGACTAAGACTTTGTTCTTCGGAACAATGGAGCGAGCAACAGACTTGTTGGAAATAATACAAACTGATGTGTGCGGTCCAATAAGTGTTGAGGCTCGCGGCGGGTATCGCTATTTTCTGACCTTCACAGATGATTTGAGCAGATATGGGTATATCTACTTGATGAAACATAAAGTCTGAAACATTTGAAAAGTTCAGAGAATTTCAGAGTGAAGTGGAAAATCATCGTAACAAGAAAATAAAGTTTCTACGATCTGATCACGAAAACGAATATTTGAGTTACGAGTTTGGTCTTCATTTGAAACAATGTGGAATAATTTCACAACTCACGCCACCTGGAACACCACAGCGTAATGGTGTGTCCAAATGTCATAACCGTACTTTATTAGATATGGTGCAATCTATGATGTCTCTTACCAAATTACCACTATCGTTTTGGGTTATGCATTAGAGACAGCTGCATTCACGTTAAATAGGGCACCGTCTAAAAATCCATTGAGACGACACCGTATGAACTGTGGTTTAGCAAGAAACCTAAGCTGTCGTTTCTTAAAGTTTGGGGTAGCGATGCTTATGTGAAAAAGTGTCAACCTGATAAGCTCAAGCCCAAATCGGAGAAGTGCGTCTTCATAGGATACCCAAAAGAAACTGTTGGGTACACCTTCTATCACAGATCCGAAGGCAAGATCTTTGTTGCTAAGAGTGGATCCTTTCTAGAGAAGGAGTTTCTCTCGAAAGATGTGAGTGGGAGGAATGTAGAACTTGATGAGGTAATTGTACCTTCTCCCGAATTGGAAAGTAGTTCATCACAGAAAACAGTTCCAGTGATTCCTACACCAATTAGTGAGGAAGCTAATGATGATGATCATGAAACTTCAGATCAAGTTACTACCGAACCTCGTAGGTCAACCAGAGTACGTTCCACACCAGAGTGGTACGGTAATCCTATTCTGGAAATCATGTTACTAGACCATGACAAACCTACGAACTATGAGGAAGCGATGATGAGCCCAGATTCCGCAAAATGGCTTGAGGCCATAAAATCTGAGATGGGATCCATGTATGAGAACAAAGTGTGGACTTTGGTGGACTTGCCCGATGATTGGTAAGCCATTGAGAATAAACGGATCTTCAAGAGGATGACGGACGCTGATAGTAGTGTTACTATCTACAAAACTTGAATTGTCGAAAAAGGTTTTCGACAAGTTCAAAGTGTTGACTACGATGAGATTTTCTCACTCTTAGCGATGCTTAAGTCTATCCAAATCATGTTAGCAATTGCCACATTTTATGAAATCTAGCAAATGGATGTCAAAACTGCATTCCTTAATGGATTTCTTAAAGAAGAGTTGTATATGATACAACAAGAAGTTTTTGTCAATCCTAAAGGTGCTAACAAAGTGTGCAAGCTCCAGCGATCCATCTATGGACTGGTGCAAGCATCTAGGAGTTGGAATATATGCTTTGATGAGTTGATCAAAGCATATACAGTTTAATACAGACTTGCGGTGAAGACTGTATTTACAAGAAAGTGAGTGGGAGCACTATAACATTTCTGATAAGAATATGTGAATGACATATTGTTGATCGGAAATAATGTAGAATTTTCTAGAAAGCATAAAGGAGTGTTTGAAAGGAGTTTTTCAAACAAAGACCTCAGTGAAGCTGCTTAGATATTGAGCATCAAGATCTATAGAGATAGATCAAGACGCTAGATAAAAATTTTCAATGAGTACATACCTTGACAAGTTTTTGAAGTAGTTCAAAATGGAACAGTCAAAGAAAGAGTTCTTGCATGTGTTGCAAGGTGTGAAGTTGAGCAAGACTCAAAGCCCGACCACGGCAGAAGATAGAGAGAGAATGAAAGTCATTTCCTATGCCTCAACCATAGGTTCTATAAAGTATGCCATGCTGTGTACCAGACCTATTGTATACCCTGCCCTGAGTTTGACAAGGGAGTACAATTTTGTTCTAGGAGTAGATCACTGGACATCGGTCAAAAATATCCTTAGAGGACTAAGGAAATATTTCTCGGTTATGGAGGTGATAAAGAGTTTGTCGTAAAGAGTTACGTCGATGCAAGCTTTGACACCGATCTGGATGACTCTAAGTCACAATCTAGATACATATTGAAAGTGGGAGCAATTAGCTAAAGTAGTTCCATGCGGAGCATTGTAGACATACAAATTTGCAAAATACATGCGGATCTGAATGTGGTAGACCCGTTGACTAAACTTCTCTCACAAGCAAAACATGATCACACCTTAGTACTCTTTGGGTGCTAATCACATGGCGATGTGAACTAGATTATTAACTCTAGTAAACCCTTTGGGTATTGGTCACATGGCGATGTGAACTATAGAGTGTTAAATCACATGACGATGTGAACTATTGGTGTTAAATCACATGGCGATGTGAACTAGATTATTGACTCTAATGCAAGTGGGAGACTGAAGGAAATGCCCTAGAGGCAATAATAAAGTTGTTATTTATATTTCCCTATATCATGATAAATGTTTATTATTCATGCTAGAATTGTATTAACCGGAAACTTAGTACATGTGTGAATACATAGACAAACAGAGTGTCACTAGTATGCCTCTACTTGACTAGCTCGTTGAATCAAAGATGGTTAAGTTTCCTAGCCATAGACATGAGTTGTCATTTGATTAACGGGATCACATCATTAGAGAATGATGTGATTGACTTGACCCTTCCGTTAGCTTAGCACGATGATCGTTTAGTTTGTTGCTATTGCTTTCTTCATAAATTACACATGTTCCTATGACTATGAGATTATGCAACTCCCGAATACCAAAGGAACACTTAGTGTGCTATCAAACGTCACAACGTAATTGGGTGACTATAAAGATGCTCTACAGGTGTCTTCGATGGGTTTGTTGAGTTGGCATATATCGAGATTAGGATTTGTCACTCCAATTGTCGGAGAGGTATCTCTGGGCCCTCTCGGTAATGCACATCACTATAAGCCTTGCAAGTATTGTGACTAGTGAGTTAGTTACGGGATGATGCATTATGGAACGAGTAAAGAGACTTGCCGGTAACAAGATTGAACTAGGTATTGAGATATCGACAATCGAATCTCGGGCAAGTAACATACCGATGACAAAGGGAACAACGTATGTTGTTATGCGGTTTGACCGATAAAGATCTTCGTAGAATATGTAGGAACCAATATGAGCATCCAGGTTCCGCTATTGGTTATTGACCGGAGATGAGTCTCGGTCATGTCTACATAGTTCTCGAACCCGTAGGGTCCGCACGCTTAACGTTCGGTGACGATCTGTATTATGAGTTTATGAGTTTTGATGTACCGAAGGTAGTTCGGAATCCCGGATATGATCACGGACATGACGAGGAGTCTCGAAATGGTCGAGACATAAAGATCGATATATTGGATGACTATGTTTGGACATCGGAATGGTTCCGAGTGAGTTCGGGCATATACCTGAGTACCGGGGTGTTACCGGAACCCCCCGGGGAGTGTATGGGCCTTATTGGGCCTTAGTGGGAGAGAGGAGGAGGCGGCCTAGGAGGGGGCGTGCCCCCCAAGCCCAATCCGAATTGGGAGGGGGCCGGCCCCCTTGCCTTCCTCCCTCTCTTCTCCTTCCTTCCTCTCCTACTCCTACTTGGAAGGGGGGAAACCGGGAGTAGGACTGCCCTAGGGCGCGCCATAGAGAGGGCTGGCCCTCCACCTCCTCCACTCCTTTATATACGGGGGAGGGGGCACCCCATAGAGACACAAGTTGATCATTGATCTCTTAGCCGTGTGCGGTGCCCCCCTCCACCATAATCCACCTCGGTCATATCGTTGCAGTGCTTAGGCGAAGCCCTGCGCCGGTAGCTTCATCATCACCGTGATCACGCCATCGTGCTGACGAAGCTCTCCCTCGACACTCAGCTGGATCGAGAGTTCGTGGGACGTCAACGAGCCGAACATGTGCAGATCACGGAGGTGCCGTACTTTCGGTACCAGGATCGGTCGGATCGTGAAGACGTACGACTACATCAACCGCGTTGTCATAACGCTTCCGCTTACGATCTACGAGGGTACATGGACTACACTGTCCCCTCTCGTTGCTATGCATCACCATGATAGATCTTGCGTGTGCGTAGGATTTTTTTTGAAATTACTGCGTGCCCCAACACTAAAATTGTTGAAAAGTTTAACACGTAATAAAAAAATGATGTCATGATATAATTCACATATAAGATGAGTGGCTAACCAGGGTGGCATTGCAAAATTCACATATATGATGTCTGGCTAAAACAAGATGGCATTGCATGATTCACATATATGATAAAGAAACTAAACAGATGGCATTGACACAAAGCATGTCTAAACTAAGCAGATGACATATTTGATGTATACAGTAAGCAATGCAAGGCACCATATGCATGATATTACCAACATCAGCATGCCAAGTTAGAGCGAAGACCTCAGGGGGTAAATAGGAGTGGTCTTCTCCTTCTGAATCCCCCTCAGAACAGTTATCTTCCTCTTGATTACGATCCAAAATGGGTGGAGGGGGGTGATGACCCACAAGTATAGGGGACCAATTGTAGCTCTTTTCGATAAGTAAGAGTGTCGAACCCAGCGAGGACCAGAAGGAAATGACAAGTAGTTTTCAGTAAGGTATGCCTGCAAGTGCTGAAATTGTAAGTAGCGAGTAGTTTGATAGCAAGATAACTTGTAACGAGCAAGTAACGATAATAGTAAAAAGTATGCAGAAAGGTAGCCCAACCCTTTCGAGGCAAATAACAGGCCAAAACGGTCTCTTATAATAAGCAAAGCGTTCTTGAGGGTACACGGGAATTTCATCTGGTCACTTTCATCATGTTGGTTTGATTTGTGTTCGCTACTTTGATAATTTGATATGTGGGTGGACCGGTGCTTAGCTGCTGTTATTACTTGAACAAACCTCCTACTTATGATTAACTCTCCCGCAAGCATCCACCACTACGAGAAAAGTATTAAGAATAAATTCTAACCATAGCATTAAACTTTGGGATCCAATCGGTCCCTTACAGAATAGCGCATAAACTGGGGTTTAAGCTTCTGTCACTCTCGCAACCCATCATCTAATTTCTACTCCACAATGCATTCCCTTAGGCCCAAATATGGTGAAGTGTCATGTAGTCGACGTTCACATGACACCACTAAGGGAATCACAACATACATACCATCAAAATATCGAACACATATCAAATTCACATGATTACTTGCAATATGATTTCTCCCGTGACCTCAAGAACAAAAGTAACAACTCACAAACAATAAACATGCTCATGATTATAGGGGTATTAATATGCATAATGGATCTGAACATATAATATTCCACCAAATAAACCATATAGTGATCAACTACAAGATGTAATCAACACTACTAGTCACCCCCTAGCAACAATCTATAGTTCCGGTAACAAGATTGAATACAATAGATGAACTAGGGTTTGAGATGAGATGGTTCTAGTGAAGATGTTGATGGAGATTGCCCTCCCCAAGATGGGAGAGTTGTTGGTGATGATGATGATGATTTCCCCCTCCGGGAGGGAAGTTCCCCCAGTGGATTCGCTCCGCCAGAGGGCAAAAGTGCTCCTGCCCAAGTTCCGCCTCGAGACGGCGGTGCTCCGTCCCGAAAGTCCCCCCCTTATTTTTTTAGGTCAAAATGACTTATATACCAGAAGATGGGCACCGGAGGTGGGCCGAGGAGGCCACAGCCCACCAGGGCGCGCCAGGGGGGCCTGGCACGCCCAGGTGGGTTGTGCCCACCTGGTGGCTCCCCTCTGGTACTTATTGGCTCCAATATTTCTTATATATTCCAAAAAGTCTCCGTGAAGTTTCAACCCATTTGGAGTTGTGCATAATAGGTGGCCCGACGTAGCTTTTTCAGGTCCAGATTTCCAGCTGCCGGAATTCTCCCTCTTGGTGTGTACCTTGCAAATTATGAGAGAAAAGGCATTAGAATTACTCCAAAAAGCATTATTATGGATAAAAACATTATAAATAACAGTAAGAAAACATGATGCAAAATGGACGTATCATCTCCCCCAAGCTTAGGCCTCGCTTGTCCTCAAGCGAAAACCGAAATCGAGAAACATGTCCACATGCTTTGAGAGAGAGGTGTCGATAAAAACAAAATACGGCCATAGAAGCATCATGTTGATTATTATAACATCCACAAATTTAAACATAGGACTTTTATCATAGAACTTGCATCATATACTTCCCATGAATAAGTAATAGTTCATCACACAATCGAAGTATAAAGCGAAAACTCCATTAGAAACCAACAAACTATGTTCTCAGTCAACTTTGCAACTGCAATTCATCATCTTTTCAGGAAGGGTCACGTATCGGAGCTCTTAAGCAAGTCCACATACTCAACCATCATATAGTCTTTTATGATTGCTAACACTCACCTTGTACCCATGAGCAAAACGTTTCAACCGGACACATAGAAAGATAGGGGCTTATAGTTTCGCCTCCCAACTTACTCACCTCAAGGGTGATGTCAACAATAATAACTCATGCTATCTATATTCAAGTGGACATATGTGCCTAGATCTCTCCTCACCACATGATGCTTGCCAAAAGAATAAATAAAAAGTAAACAGAAGGAAAACTTTGACTCTTTGCATAAAAGTAAAAGATAGTCCCTTCGCAGAGGGAAGCAGAGGTTATCATGCGCTTATTTGTTCGCATGCTCAATCCCTTAGTGCAAGAGAACGTCACGTTGTATTGCCCCTTAAGATGACAACCTTTATTATGCAGTCAGTCGCTTTTATTCTTTGTCATCCAAGTTTGTACAATGCTCAATTTTCTATTACACTAAATGATCTTACATATTTAGAAGCAATTTTTATTACGCTTTTGCACCGATGACAGCTTACTTGAAGGATCTTGTTCAATCCATAGGTAGGTATGGTGGACACTTGAAAAAGGTTTGGGTTTAAGGGTTTTTGGATGCACAAGTAGTATCTCTACTTAGTGCGGAATTTTTGGCTAGCAAAGATAGGAGGCAAGCATCACATGTTGAAGGATCTATGACAATATGACTTCTATGTGAATATAAACATACATAAACCATTACGTTGTCTTTCTTGTCCAACGTCAACAATTTTGGCATATAATATTTTGATGAGGACTCACAATCACAAAAGATTTCTAGGATAGTATATTTATATGTGAATCTTCCCTTCCCTAATTAATTCTTTCATGAGTTGTGTCATTGACTATTGTTTGTCAATCTCTAATAAAATTTTCTTACTTATACTTTTCCTTATGTAGTGCTATCACCTACCATAGGATTAGTATATGATCTTATTGATTTATTTCCCTTCTTTTATTTATTTTCTTTCTCTTTTTCTTCTTTTCTTATTTCTTTTCTTTATTTGCAACATGAAAGTAAAGAAAGTAGAAACTGAAACTAACTTTATTATATAACTTTGCACAAGATTATAATGATAGATCACTAAGCAAACTCTCAAAGAAGGAAAGGGTTGAACTAAACTTTATTTCTTCTAGGCAAAAGATTGAACTGAGATAAGTAAAAGCAAAAGATAGTGAGGTGATACGATATCGGGGCACCTCCCCAAGCTTGGTGGAAGCCAAGGGGAGTGCCAATACCCGACACTCAATTCTCCTTTGGTGGTGAAGAAGATGGTGGTGGTGATGAAGAAGGTAATTTGCCCTTTGCTTCCTTCAGCTTCGTTTCGATATTCATTAGCCTAGCACCTTCTTCCATCTGGTTGGAGGAGCAGGAAGACATGATGCTTAGCTTGATAAACCTAACCAGAAACAACAAGAAAAGAGAATAGAGGATTTTCTCTGTGATACGGTGGTTAACAGGTTCAGGAAGTATATATAGAATTTTTATTTTGCAGGACAAGCATATGGAAGAAAAACGGAGTACGGGAGGTGTCCCAGGTGGGCACAACCCACCTTGGCGCGCCAGACGCCCTGGTGTATTGTGCCCAGCAGGGGATGCTTCCTGGGAGTTTCTTTATTTCCAAAATTTTGAAATATTCCAAAACTGATAAAAAAATATTTTTGCAGATTTTTCGGAGTCCGTTTACTTACCGTATCACGTACCTCCTTATTTTGACGATTCTGGAGTGTTCCGGAAGGACTCTTTTATGTGTTCTTATGGTGTCAAAGTTTGGATAATATTACTTTCAACATTAATAGGCGTACCTGAGATATAATGCTTTATTCGTTGCCCATTGACAACCTTCGGGTTAGTGCCTTCGAAATTATTTATTTTGATGGCACCTGACCGGTAAACCTCCTCGATGACATAGGGGCCTTCACATTTGGAGAGGAGTTTGCCTGCAAAGAATCTAAAACGAGAGTTGTACAAAAGAACATATTCTCCGACTTTAAACTCACGTTTTTGAATTCTTTTGTCATGCCATCTTTTAACTTTTTCTTCGAATAACTTTGCATTTTCATAAGTTTGGGTTCTCCATTCATCTAATGAGCTTATATCAAATAACCTCTTTTCACCAACAAGTTTGAAGTCATAGTTGAGTTCTTTAACTTCCCAATATGCTTTATGTTCTAACTCAAGAGGTAAATGACAAGCTTTTCCATAAACCATTTTATAAGGAGACATACCCATAGGATTTTTATATGCAGTTCTATAAGCCCAAAGTGCACTATCTAATTTCTTAGACCAATTCTTCCTGGACCTATTGACAGTCTTTTGCAAAATTAATTTTATTTCTCTATTGCTAAGTTCAACTTGACCACTAGACTGAGGATGATAGGGTGATGCAATTCTATGGTTAATATCATACTTAGAAAACATCATACGGAAAGCACCATGAATAAAGTGTGAACCACCATCAGTCATTAAATATCTAGGGACTCCAAACCTTGGGAAAATAACTTCCTTAAGCATTTTAATAGAGGTGTTGTGATCATCACTACTAGTTGGAATAGCTTCTACCCATTTCGTAACATAATCAACAGCAACCAAAATATGTGTATACCCATTAGAGGAAGGAAAAGGTCCCATGTAATCAAATCCCCAAATATCAAATGGCTCAATAGCAAGAGAATAGTTCATAGGCATTTCTTGACGCTTACCAATATTACCTATTCTTTGGCATTCATCACAGGATGAGACATACTTACGAGCATCTTTGAAGAGAGTTGGCCAGTAAAATCCAGATTGCAATACCTTGTGAGCAGTTCTATCTCCAGTATGATGCCCTCCATAAGGTTCGGAGTGACATTTCCGTAGGATTTGTCCCTGTTCATGCTCAGGTACACAACGTCTAATAATACCATCTACCCCTTCTTTATAAATATGTGGGTCATCCCAAAAGTAATGTCTTAAATCATAGAAGAATTTTTTCTTTTGTTGGTAAGTAAAGCTAGGTGGTAAATATTTAGCAACAATGTAATTAGCATAGTCAGCATACCAAGGAGTACCATTAGCAACATTTATTGCAGCTAACTGCTCATCAGGAAAACTATCATCAATAGGGAGTGGGTCATCAAGCACATTTTCAAGCCTAGACAAGTTATCAGCTATGGGGTTCTCAGCTCCTTTTCAATCAATAATACGCAAATCAAATTCTTGTAACAAGAGAACCCAACGAATAAGTCTAGGTTTAGCATATTTCTTTTCCATAAGATATTTAATAGCAACATGGTCTGTGTGAACAGTTACTTTAGAATCAACAATATAAGGTCTAAACTTATCACAAGCAAACACCACTGCTAGGAATTCTTTTCCAGTAGTAGCATAATTTTTCTGAGCACTGTCTAGAGTTTTACTAGCATAATGAATAACATTCAATTTCTTATCAACTCTTTGCCCTAGAACAACACCAACAACATAATCACTAGCATCACACATAATTTGAAAAGGCAAATTCCAATCAGGGTGTTGAACTATAGGTGCAGTGATTAAAGCTTTCTTAAGTGTTTCAAAGGCTTCAAGACAATCATCATCAAAGACAAAAGGAATATCCTTTTGCAAAAGATTAGTAAGAGGCCTAGAAATTTTAGAAAAGTCTTTGATAAATCTCCTATAGAAACCAGCATGACCTAAGAAACTACGAATATCTTTGATGTCCTTGGGAGATGGCATTTTCTCAATGGCATCAACTTTAGCTTTATCCACTTCAATACCCTTTTCAGAAATTTTATGAACCAAGACAATGCCTTCATTGACCATAAAGTGGCACTTCTCCCAATTCAAGACAAGATTTGTTTGTTCACATCTCTGCAAAACTCGATCAAGATTGCTTAAACAATCATCAAAAGACTTCCCATAAACAGAGAAGTAATCCATGAAAACCTCAACAACCTTTCCACAAAAGTCAGAGAATATAGCCATCATGCATCTTTGAAAGGTAGAAGGTGCATTACATAAACCAAATGGCATACGTCTATAAGCATAGGTTCCAAAAGGACAAGTAAAAGTAGTCTTTTCTTGATCAGGTTGTGAAACAGGTATTTGTGAAAAGCCAGAATATCCATCAAGGAAGCAAAAGTGTGTGTGCTTAGATAATCTTTCAAGCATTTGATCAATAGAAGGCAAAGGGTAATGATCTTTTCTGATAGCTTTATTTAATTTTCTGAAATCAATTACCATTCCATAGCCTGTAACAATTCTCTCGGTGTACAAAAGTAGGGGATCTCCTTTTTACCCCTCTACTTGTGCACGGGCAATCAGAGCCGCACCTGCGGCCACACTTTGCAGGGCAAAGGGAGGGAGCAGAAGCACAAGAATACCATAGCAGCGCTCCAGCCAAAAGCACAAGATGGGAAAAGCAATGCCAAGACCAGAGACACAAAGAGGAAGAGGGCGAGGTGGACTCCCCTTGCAACTTGCCCAACGCCAGCAGAGCGCGCCACCCTTGAGCCCAAGGGTTCCAACACCATCAACCACATTGGAACCAAGGCTCGGGAGGCACCTCCATGGTGGCATGCAGATCTTTGTGAAGATCATAAAGCACACAAGATCAGATGAGGACCAGAAGACGACGATCTTCGGCGAGATCCTTGCCGAGGAAATCCACGAGACCCCTGGCAAGATCCTTGCCGTGGACGACCGCGATGCTACGGCAAGACCCTTGCCGGGGCCCCGGCAAGACCCTTGCCGAGGACACCTGCAGGGCCACAGCCAGACCCACGTCTGCCAAGACTCACCGCCATTCCCATACAGCTGCCAGCCCAACCAGCTGGGCAGGCACCTGCGTGGCAACATGCGGCTTCGAGGCCAACTCAGCAAGCACCTGCATGGTGGCATGCAGATCTTCGTGAAGACCCTACCACCACGCCATCTCAGTAGCCTGCCAGCCTACGTGGTGCTGCATGCCTCGTTGGCCTGGACGCGTGTCGGAGCAAGGGGAGCGGCGACGGACGGGACGGGCCTCGTTGCCGTCCCCAATAAAGCAACGGGACACCTAAGGGGCGCATTTAATGCACCTTGTCCCGTAATGATAGGCGATAAGCTTGTACACTGTATACCTTTCCACCTCCTGTGTGCCACTATGGCAACCCCTTTCGTCTATAAAAGGAGGCCCGAGGCGTACAGGAGGGGGATTTGGATCTTTTGGACTACGCACACACCACAACTAGTTCGAGAGCTCAAGAACACTCAAGTATACACCAAAGCAGGAGTAGGGTATTACCCATCCTCGCGGCCCGAACCTGGGTAAATGATCCTTGTGCTGACTACTAGACCCGCTCTTTGCACAACCCCGCGCCCGCCAACCATAGAAGGGATCCCAGTGATCCCATAGGTGTCGTTTCCACCGACATCTTTGGCGCACCAGGTGGGGGCGCAGTTGTGAAAATCCGGTCTAGCAATTAGTTTAGCAGTTCTTCATCGCCATGGCTCCCAAGAAGTAGACGATCACGGCGATCGGTTCATCGGGGGCCGAACGGCCTGCACTAGTGCGGGCGAGTGGTGGGGCGGTCGCGGACGGAAGCCGAGGCGCGGCCCGCGAACACCCACATCGCTCTGGTAGTCAAAGCCTGGCGAGCGGCGTCGTTCGTGCGCGAGACGACGGGCCACACGCCGCCAAATCCAAAGGCGGAGCCGGGTCCCCCGCAGGCGGAATGGGGCCCTCCAAGGGTGGCGTCGTGCCACCCACGGGTGGCGCGGCGACTTCCAAGACGCCTACGCCGGCGCCCACGACACGCTCTTCCCAGGTTGTGCGCGACGAGCAGCGTCACCACACTGGTGACCCCGGGCGCTGCCGTGGGAAGAGTCTTGTGCCTCATTCGCGGGACGTAGAAGACCAGCATGCACGCCGAGGCGCTGGCGAAAATGATGCACAGCCGCAAGGCCGTGATAGAGCTCCTTCTAACGTGGTTAGAAGTCGGAGCGCGTCACGATCCATGCAGCTTTCGCCGCCACCCACGCCAACAGAAGCTTTGGCGCGCGCGCAGTTGCTCCTCGACTTTCCTCCTGCTGCGGAAAAGCTCGACGAGTGGACCGGCAGGACCTCTCGCACCCACTCCGGCAAGCGCAACTCTTCGGAGTGTAGTGCTCCCGTCGAGGACGTGCGAGAGAGCTCCACCGGCAAGAGCAAGAAATCCAGAGCTGCACCACCGAAGACCAAGAAGGTGTCTGTCAAGGAGGATGGCACGGGAGGGGCTTTTACCATAAGCTCCACCCTCGACAGCAAATAGGAAGGCGCGCTTGTCACTTTCCTGCCGGCGAATGTTGATGTTTTTGCGTGACAAGCATCCGACATCCCCGACGTTCCCAGGGAGGTGATTGAGCACCATCTTGCTGTCTGTCCTCATGCGTGACCCGTCAAGCAGAAGGTCAGGAAGTAGGCTTTGGAACGGCAAGAGTTCATCACAGAGGAAATCAAGAAGTTGGAAGCGGCAAGCTTGGTAAGAGGGGTACTCCATCCGACGTGGCTGGCCAATCCGGTGGTGGTGCGCAAGGCAAATGGGAAGTGGAGACTGCGTATTGATTACACGGACATCAATAAGGCTTGTCCAAAGGACCCTTTCCCGTTACCGCGCATCAACCAGATTGTTGATTCCACGGCCGGATGCGACTTGTTATCATTCCTTGATGCTTACTCGGGATACCACCAGATCTTCATGACGAAAGAAGATGAAGAGAAGACAGCATTCATCACCCCATGTGGTACGTATTGTTTTTTACGAATGCCTTTCGGGTTGAAGAGTGCTGGCTCAATGTTTGCAAGAGCAGTCCAAATTGGTTTTGAGCCTCAGCTACATAGAAATATGGAAGCTTATATGGATGGCATAGTGGTCAAAACCAAGGACAGGGCAACACTCATACAAGATTTAGAAGAGACGTTTGCAAATTTGCGCAAGATCAACCTCAAGCTGAACCCTGAGAAGTGTGTCTTCGGTGTTCCGTCCGGCAAGCTTCTCGGGTTCTTTGCGTCACAGCGTGGGATCAAGGCGAATCCAGACAAGATCAAGGCCATTGAGCAAATTGAGGCGCCTAGGCGGATCAAGGATGTGCGTCGGCTCACTGGCTGCGTTGCCGCCATGAGCAGGTTTATCTCCAAGTCTGCTGAGCATGCCCTTCCCTTTTTCAAAATCTTGAAGAAGGCGGGCCAAATGGAATGGACCCCAGAGGCCGAGGCAGCCCTGCAGGATTTGAAGAAGTGCCTCTCCTCTACGCCAATACTGGTTGCGCCTAAACCACAAGAACCTTTGCTGCTATATCTAGCGGCGATGAACCAAGTGGTCAGCGTCGCGCTAGTGGCATAGAGGGAGGTTGACGAAGAGGCAGTGGCAACGGCAGGGCTGGCGGATGGCAAACCAGAGCTCCCCCCGACAGGGCCTAGTGCCGGTAAGGCAAGGCCCCTGGCAGAGTCTGGCGCTGGCGAGGCAGAAGCGATGCAACCAAATGAGATAGTGCAGAAGAAGAAGATGATGTAGCACCCGGTTTACTTTGTCAGCTCCCTCTTGCAGGGGGCTAGGTCAAGGTACTCCGGTGTGCAGAAATTGCTCTTCGGCCTCCTTATGGCCTCAAGGAAGCCGCGTCATTACTTCCAAGCACACGAAATCACCGTCGTCACCCGCCTCCCATTCCAACGGATATTGCATAACCCAGACGCGACCGGGAGGATTGTGGAATGGGCCTTGGAACTGTCAGCTTTGGGTCGAAGTTTGAAAGCACTTCGACAATTCAGAGTAGAGTCTTGGCGGAGTTCTTTGCGGAATGGACCTCAACGCCCGACGAGGAGATTCAGGAGACCGCCCTCCCCGACAAGGAAGCAAGTCGCGACTGTATTATGTACTTTGACGGGGCTTTCTCGCTGCAAGGCGCCGGTGCTGGTGTGCTACTTGTCGCACCCACCGGAGAGCACCTCAAGTATGTAGTCCAGATGCACTTTCCCAGAGAGATGTCAACAAACAACACCGCTGAGTACGAGGGGTTGCTTGCCGATCTCAGGATCGCGGCAGACCTCGGGATCAAGAAGATCATCGTCAGGGGTGATTCACAGCTTGTCGTCAAGCAAGTCAACAAAGATTATCAAAGCCCATTGATGGATGCCTACGTAGACAAAGTGAGGAAGCTGGAAGAGCATTTTGACGGTATACAAGCGGAGCATGTTCCCCGAGTGGAGAACGGCATCGCCGACTACTTGTCGAAACGCGCTGCCTTGAAATTGCCTGTGGAACCAGGTACTTTTGTGCTTTGATTAACTCAACCATCCATTGAACCGTCGACAGGGCAGAACAAGTGGAGGAAATCAGGCCCCGGCAAGTACTTTCCCGCCGAGCTCCCAGGAGCCGCTGGCAAAGATGTTGCCGTGGACGCTGAGCCTGCCATGGGGCAACAGACTCCGGCAGGCCGTCAAGCCCTGGCCGTAGAGACAGCCGCTGCCATGGCAGAGGAAATGCCTTTGGCCCTTGCCGTCGAGCCCCAGGCTCCGACATGGGCACATCATACCGTCCGATTCCTCCAAACAGGGGAACTCCCTGAGGAGTAGGAAGAAGCGGAGAAAGTAGCTCATCAGTCTACCATGTATCAGTTCATCGACGACGTTCTGTACATGAAAAGACCAAACGGTGTGAAATTGAAGTGCATTCCCTGGGAGGAAGGACTGGAGCTGTTGGCAGAGATACACAGAGGCATATGTGGCTCCCACATAGGGTCGAGGGCCCTTGCCGGCAAGGCATTCTGGCAAGGTTTCTTCTGGCCCACAACCCTCCAGGATGCAACGGCACTAGTTACCAAGTGTGAAGTGTGCCAGTTCCATTCAAAGAAGCTTCATCAAACGGCTCAAGCTCTCCAAACAATCCCTCTTTCCTGGCCATTCTCGGTCTGGGGGCTCGACATACTGGGCCCCTTTCCTCGTGCTGTTGGGGGCTTTGAGTACTTGTACATTGCAATCGACAAGTTCACAAAGTGGCCGGAGGTGGAGGCAGTGAGAAAGGTGACAGCACAATCGACCGTCAAATTCTTCAAGGGGCTAGTCTGCCGTTTTGGTGTGCCAAATAGAGTTATCACCGACAACGGCACGCAGTTCACGAGTCGCGTCTTCATGCAGTACATCCAGGACCTCAGCGGGAAGGTCTGTTTTGCTTCTGTTGCACACCCACAAAGCAACAGCCAGGCTGAGAGGGCGAATGCTCAAGTATTGCGAGGCCTCCGGACAAGAACTTTTGACAGGCTGCACAAGTGCGGACGGCGCTGGATTGATGAATTACCGGCGGTTCTTTGGTCAATCAGAACGACAACAAATTGAGCCACCGGCCAGACACCTTTCTCCCTCGTTTACGGGGCAGAAGCAGTTCTCCCCACGGAACTCAGGTACGGGTCACCCCGAGTGCTCGCTTATGATGAGTTTGAGCAAGAGCAATTGCGGCAAGATGACGCAACGCTCCTCGAGGAAGATCGTCTTCGGGCGGCTGTGAGAGCAGCGCGCTACCAACAAGCCTTGTGCCTCTACCATAGCCGCAATGTTCATGCCCGAAGTTTTGAGGATGGCGACCTTGTTCTTCGGCATGTTCAATCGGCCAAGAATTCCAACAAGTTGACGCCGAAGTGGGTAGGCCCTTATCGGGTAATACGGGTCACCAGGCCTGGCGTAGTCCGCCTAGAGACCGAAGATGGTATTCCAGTGAGCAACTCCTTGAACATCGAACATCTTCGCAAGTTTTACCCATAAGGCGCGGTTGCCGGGCCCCCCGGCAGACCACCTTTTGTACAAGCCTTGCCGGCGAGGCATGTGACCCTTTGTACAAAGCCAGGCGCAGACCCTGAGCATAAAAATAAATGAAGCGCTGGCGCCCTAAGTTTTAGCATGCATGCTAGGTTGAGTCTCTCCCTTGGTTAGGGTTGATAGTGCTTAGCGGCGACTAACCCCTAGCATAGAGGTCGAGTGTGCATTTCTCTGTTCCTCCCATCCTTTTTAGGTTCGTAGGGTGCATGGACATTTCTGCTGAGCTGTTTGGAGGAAAGAGAACAGGCCGGCGCCCCGACCCCGGCAAGCCAAGGTTGCTGGGGGCTGCGGATCCGAAGGTCCGACCACGGCAAGCCAAGATTGCCGGGGGGGGGGGCTGCAACATCAGATAAGTTTTTCATTCCCCGCTCCCTACTTCCATATGAAACTTGAACGTACAAGACTTCGCTCACTCTTATACCATCATGCTCCCTTTTTCCCATGTCCAAAAAACCTTACTTTGGGCCGGGACTTGGTCGTAGCGTGGTGGGAAGGGAACGGGCGAAGGGCCCAATCCTGCTTTGCCCCTACCTCCGCCATGGGCGTGAGTGTGATCGAGCTATAGAGCAGGAGGACGGCAAGGACTGTTGCCGGATTACAATGTTTATCTTAAGATAACAAGGACTCGTTCCGTTGTGTGGCCCCCACCCACACACAAAAGAGACCCGGCAAACACCCTTCTTTTCATTCATACGTTGTTAACAAGTACAATTCATACGGAATGTATGCCCGAGCGAGGGGATTACAAGGTCTAAATTCAATTAAGGCCCGTAGGCTTACAAACTAAAAAGAGATAAGGTGCCCGTAATCCCTTTCTTGTCCCTCCCCCCAGAAAATGGAACAAGATTGCGGAAGGGCAAAAGGAGTGCCTAGGCGAGGTACGAGCAGCAGAAGACGCCAAGAGAACATATCGGCGATCGTCCGGAAGGAGGCCGGTGATGACGGTGCCGGAGGAAGAGCCGAAAGATAAGGCAGCGGCCCGACAATACGCGACAAAGGCATCAGGCCATCGTACTCCGACTTGACGGCCCGCCACCCGCCTTCTTCATCTTCCCCGTCCCTCGAACGCCAGCCGCCCAAGGCAACGACCCCGAGAAGTCCAAGGAGCTAGCGATGCAGATGATGGTGCTGCCGGCGTTGCCCAGGAACGGTGTGCCCGATGCCTAGTCGGACCCGTCATCCTCCCTCCCGCTACCCTCGTTGTTGCTGTCGCTGTCCTCCTCATCACTCTCACCCGAAGAGGAGCTTTCGCCATCGGTCGAGCTCTCCGCACAACACCCTAGCCTGTGTCCCGAGCGCCCGAAGACCTTGACGGAGAGAAAATCACTCTCCGCTAGCTTGAAGCAGAGGACGTGCCCATCCATCAAGCAATGGGTGCGTGCGAAGGTTTTCCAGCCCCGGCGAAGGAGCATCACTTGGGGGGCGGGGAACCCTATGTTCACCCACATGTCGCCATGGCAACACCCCTTCATGTGAAGCCTCAGCCGAGGCGGCTGGTCGATCTCCAACACCCTCGCAAACGCCCGGGGAAGATGAAGGAAGCGGCACAGCGGCCCATGCAGCTGCAGGATAAACTCAAGCGCTGAGTCCCCGATGTGACCCCTCGGCGAAGCAGGAGGAGTTGGTGGGGGAGATGGCGACGGAGACGGAGACGATGCTGGCATCCCCCTTCTGCGCCCACCTCTGCCTCAGCCGCCTCTGCCTTGACCGCCTCGCCGACCGCGGCCCCGTCCAGCGGCCCCGCCACGAGCATGGCCTTCACCCTGGGCATCTAGCTCTTCCTTGACCGCCGCAACTCTCTGGCTAGAGGAGGACCTGGTCGCCTCCGCAGAAGAATGGCCGTGGCCACGCCCTCTCACCATGACCGTGAGTGAGGATGGAGACGAAGGGGAGACGCAGGGAGATGCTCTTCCTCCTACCCCTGAGTCCCCTTTTTATAGTTGGGAAGGGGAGCCCGAAAGACTAGCTCTACGCCCCTGAAGAACCCGCTCGAATCCGGCTCATTAAAGTGACAGCAAGCGAGGGCATCGACCGCCCTCCCCGCCCAATCGAAGGCACGTGAGTATCGGCCCCCGCGCGCCTTCCCATATTCCATTCATCTTCCACCTACCCCACGCTGTGCATGCAGCGTACGTGGCGTAAGAAGCAGGCGTAGTGGGAAACATGGAACGACGGTTCCAAGGTGAAGAGAGTAAATGAGCGGTGGCTCTGCCTTTTCGAGGGAACACGCAAGACGCCTCTTTACTGTTCACCATGGATGACGCGAGCATGCTGCGGTCATTCCGCGCACGACCCCACGTCACGCATTCAACGTGGGTCGTGGGGAAGCGCGACGGGCGAGGGAATTACCGCAGTAAAACTCCGCCCCGCCTGCCCGCACACCGTTCTGGGCCTAGCCCAACAACGCGTTGCGCTTATGTGTGGCCCAGGCCCGGGGGCTCCTATTGGTGTACAAAAGTAGGGGCTCTCCTTTTTACCCCTCTACTTGTGCACGGGAAGTCAGAGCCGCACCTGCGGCCACACTTAGCGGGGCAAAGGGAGGGAGCAGAAGCACAAGAATACCAGAGCAGCGCTCCAGCCAAAAGCACAAGACGGGCAAAGCAACGCCAAGACCAGAGACACAAAGAGCAAGAGGGTGAGGTGGACTCCCCTGGCAAGACCCTTGCCGGCTTGCCGGGGCAACATGCCCAACGCCAGCAGAGCGCGCCACCCTTGAGCCCAAGGGTTCCAACACCATCAACCACATTGGAACCAAGGCTCGGGAGGCACCTCCGTGGTGGCATGCATATCTTTGTGAAGATCATAAAGCACACAAGATCAGATGAGGACCAGAAGACGACGATCCTCGGCGAGATCCTTGCTGAGGAAATCCACGAGATCCCTGGCAAGATCCTTGCCGGGGACGACCGCGATGCTACAGCAAGACCCTTGCCGGGGCCCCGGCAAGACCCTTGCCGAGGACACCTGCTGGGCCATAGCCAGGCCCACATCTGCCAAGACTCCACCGCCGTTCCCATACAGCTGCCAGCCCACGTCTTCCAAGACACCACCGCTGTTCCCATACAGTTGCCAGCCCAACCAACTGGGCAGGCACCTGCGTGGCAACGTGCGGCTTCCAGGCCAACTCAGCAAGCACCTGCGTGGTGGCATGTAGATCTTCGTGAAGACCCTACCACCACGCCATCTCAGCAGCCAGCCAGCCTACGTGGCGCTGCATGCCTCGTTGGCCTGGACGCATGTCGGAGCGAGGCGGAGCGGCGACGGACGGGATGGGCCTCGTTGCCGTCCCCAATAAAGCAACGGGACACCTAAGGGGCGGATTTAATGCGCCTTGTCCCATAATGACAGGCGATAAGCTTGTACAATGTATACCTTTCCACCTCCTGCGTGCCACTGTGGCAACCCCTTTCGTCTATAAAAGGAGGCCCGAGGCGTACTGGAGGGGGATTCAGATCTTTTTGACTACGCACACACCACAGCTAGTTCGAGAGCTCAAGAACACTCAAATATACTCCAAAGCAGGACTAGGGTATTATGCATCCTCGCGGCCCAAACCTGGGTAAACGATCCTTGTGCTGACTACCAGACCCGCTCTTTGCACAACCCCGCGCCCCGCAACCATAGAAGGGATCCCAGTGATCCCATTGGTGTCGTTTCCACCGACAACATTACACCACTAAGGGAATCACAACATACATACCATCAAAATATCGAGCACATATCAAACTCACATGATTACTTGCAACATGATTTCTCCCGTGACCTCAAGAAAAAAAGTAACTACTCACAAACAATAAACATGCTCATGATCAGAGGGGTATTAATATGCATAATGGATCTGAACATATAATCTTCCACCAAATAAACCATATAGTGATCAACTACAAGATGTAATCAACAATACTAGTCACCCCCTAGCAACAATCTATAGTTCCGGTAACAAGATTGAATAAAAGAGATGAACTAGGGTTTGAGATGAGATGGTGCTGGTGAAGATGTTGATGGAGATTGCCCTCCCCAAGATGGGAGAGTTGTTGGTGATGATGATGACGATGATTTCCCCCTCCGGGAGGGAAGTTCCCCCTGCGGAATCGCTCCGCCGGAGGGCAAAAGTGCTCTTGCCCACGTTTCGCTTCGAGACAGCGGCGCTCCGTCCCGAAAGTCTCCTCCTTATTTTTTCTAAGTCAAAATGACTTATATACCAGAAGATGGGCACCGGAGGTGGGCTGAGGAGGCCACAACCCACCAGGGCGTGCCAGGGGGGACTGGCACGCCCAGGTGGGTTGTGCCCACCTGGTGGCTCCCCTCTGGTACTTATTGGCTCCAATATTTCTTATATATTCCATAAAAAATCTCCGTGAAGTTTCATCCCATTTCGAGTTGTGCAGAATAGGTGGCCTGACGTAGCTTTTTCAGGTCCAGATTTCCAGTTGCCCGAATTCTCCCTCTTGGTGTGTACTGTCGGTGTCAAAACCGGCGGATCTCGGGTAGGGGGTGCCGAACTGTGTGTCTAAGGTCGATGGTTGCAGGAGACGGGGGACACGATGTTTACCCAGGTTCGGGCCCTCTCTATGGAGGTAATACCCTACTTCCTGCTTGATTGATATTGATGAATATGAGTGTTACAAGAGTTGATCTACCACGAGATTGTAATGGCTAAACCCTAGAAGTCTAGACTGTATGACTATGGTAATGAGTATATCCTTTCCGGACTACACCCTCTGGTTTATATAGACACCGGGGGAATCTAGGGTTACATAGAGTCGGTTATATAGGAAGGAATCTTCATAGTTGATCGCCAAGCTTGCCTTCCACGCCAAGGAGAGTCCAATCCGGACACGGGTACAGTCTTCGGCCTTCATGTCTTCACAGCCCATCAGTCTGGCCCATGGATAAGAGGCCGGACGCCCGAGGACCCCTTAGTCCAGGACTCGCTCTGTAGCCCCTGAACCTGGCTTCAATGACGAGGAGTCCGGCGCACAGATTGTGTTCAGCATTGCAAGGCGGGTTCCCTTTTTTCCGAACTCCAAGATAGTCTTCGGACGCAATGATAGTATCCAGACCTGCCATACACACCATACACAACCACAGAGAAAATATAGTTTTACATGAATCTAATCCTGCTGACAAATTTTTGTAGCATGACATCACGTCCGACCGGTCATCATTCCGAACCGTTTCTGTGTCCGCCGCTCCATGTCCCGAGACGCGGTTGCCATTGGCACGTCTTGTCAAAGCAGAGATCGTGTCCCCTTATCGTGGGATTTTCATCAATGCGGGTATGGGTAACCCAACCATGCCGTTTATACAGCCCTTGGGAACAGGCGAATTCTAAGGCGAGCGGGGAGGCGTTCAATATTTACTGCCTTTATAAAGGGATAAGGACTCCCTTCTTCCTCTCCCACGCCTTCTCTCCATCTCTGCCCTCACAATCTCGAGCTCCAGCGCCCAAGTTCTTATCTCCTTTCCACTCGAGCTAGCACTCAACCATGTCCGGATCTGGAGGTCAGGGCAAGTGGATGGTCTCCTCCATCAAAAAGGAGGACATTACTGAGCTTCGGGCGGCCGGATACTTGGTGAAGGGAATCGCCCATCGTTTGCCAGCCGAGGGACAAGTCGTCCCCACGCCAGAGCCCAACGAGAGGGTGGTATTCCTCCCTCATTTCTTCCGTGGACTATGGTTCCCACTCCACCCTTTCGTCCACGGGCTGATGTATTATTACGGGATAGATTTCCATGATCTATCCCCGAACTCCTTCCTCAACATCTTGGCGTTTATTGTCGTGTGTGAGGCCTTCCTCCGCATCCAACCCCACTTCGGGCTATGGCTCAAAGTCTTCAATGTGAAGCCGAAGGTGGTGGATGGCCATCACGCGGAGTGCGGGGGCGCCATGGTGAGTAAGCTGTCAAACGTCTCCTGGCCGAAAGGTACCTTCATGGAGACAGTAAAGGAGTGGCAGAAACAATGGTTCTACATCACAGAACCCCGCGGCACCACCTGGGCCGCAGCTGCCAAATTCCGCTCCGGTGCTCCCATGCGACTCACCTCCTGGGTCGAGAAGAGTCCGAACTGGTGTTCGCCCTATGAGCTAATAGTGCTGCAAACGCGCATTCAAAGTATGATAGCCAAGAACGTCAAGCTTGTCGATGTAATCCAGGTGATGCTGGTTCGCCGGATCCTCCCGTGCCAGCGCAGAAGTCGCCCTCTGTGGGAGTTTAATCCGAAGAAGCACCAAACCCTGGAGAGGCTCTTCGAAACCACTCATGAAGGCGCCTGGAAGTTGCTCTTTAAGGGCAACGCGAAACCGCCGGCCACAGGTTCAGACCGTGGGCACGATTTTAAACACCTCGCTAGTGAGGTATGCTATTTTTGGCATATCCCTTACTTGTTTGTTTTGACGATGATGTCTGAGTTTTTATCATTGCTTTTTCAGGATTGGATGGAGAGGGCGAAACGGATCCAGTGTCTGGCGCCGCTGCCTGAAGAACCGGTCATCCTGCGTCTGGCGAAGATGCTGGTGCCAGCGCCATATAAGGCGTCGGAGAAGAAGGCCAAGGGGGCCAAAAGTGGCCCCCGTCGCAGGGGCACTTCGGACGTGACGTCCGAAGACGAGGAAGCCCATTCCTCCGTCCTTGAGGACGACGACGAGGAAGAGGAGGAGAAGGAGGAGAAGAACCCTCCCCCTAAGGAGAAGAAGAGGGAGGCCTCCACTCATCTGGAGGCCGGAACGCCCAAGAAGGGAAAGGGCGCCCCTACGGTCATTACCGCGTGGGACGTTGACAGCAGTCTGGAGCGATGCCTCCACACTAAGCCTCGGGCCGCATCGTAAGTACTATGACTCCCGTACATAAGTGTACCCGGCCTCTCCTTTTTATTGTTTTGACGTGGTTAATTGTGCCATCGCAGTCCGGCCCGTGGCAGCGTCCAGCGATCCTCATCTGGGGGTTTGTTGGATCCGGTGGAAATGGCCAGTATGTTGCCACCGCTCGCTTACTCCCCTGAGGCCAAGGACGACACCGAAGTGTTGTCCCGGAGGACCGCTCCATGCCGGGGAGGGGCCCAGGACGCTGTCCAGGAGGCACCGCAAGGGAGACCTCCGCTGCCGGACACATGGGGGAGCAGATCCCCATGAAGACTGGCGAAGAGGGGCGTATTCAATTCGGCCCTCAGCCGAATACGATCCCGGGGACCGATACGGCCCCGGAATCAAGCGCGCGCCTTCCTTCGAAGGAGGCGGGTGCGCCAATTCCACCAATGGCCCCTGTCCAACGAGGGGCACCGGATAACCTGATGGAGGCACTACGAGGCGCCTCCATTGTGGACGAGCACCATATCCTTATGGGTACGGTGATCGAGAAAGTTCAATCCGTCAAGAGCGGACTAAACGAGGCCTGCCACAACTTGTTGACAGGTTTCGAGGTAAGTCACATAAAAAGAGAACACCCCATGCTGACAGTAGCCCCTGAGACACTGTCCGGTGTTCGGAAAGAAAGGCCGGACACGGGATCAACCCTTTGTAGGAGACTAATTATGTGATTAAACAGGCATCGCTGTTGGCCGCGACCTCGCATGCTGCCGAAGTCTCTAAACTGAAGCAGAGGTTGGAGCGGACCGAGAACGAGCTCGGCGAGGTGAAGTTTCAGCTCCACAAGAAGCAAGGTGAGTAACGACTTGCTGTGTATTCGGAAAGAGTAAGCGGTGAGTATTGACCGGGGTGTCATAATATGTGTAGGGGCGGCGATCGAGGTCGAGGCCATGAAAAATGCCCTGACCGAAGCCGAGGGGAAGGCTGTCCAGTAGCAAGCCGCCCGTAAGAAGCACAAGGCCCGGGTCGGCGAGGTCCAGCAGGAGCTCCAGGACGCGGTGAAGAAGTGTGAGGCCTTGGAGCGCGAGGCATCGGCTCGAGAGGCCGAACTTACCAAGGCTCGCCAGAGCGCAGAGGCCGCACGGAGTGAGGCCCGGGACGCTCTTCAGGAGATCCAGGAGGCTAAGAAGATCACAGCGGGTAAGGATTTTAACATGCAAAGCAAGTATTCGGAGAGGAAGTACCTTTTACTAACCCGGATTCGGAGTTGCCCAGGGGCCTTTGCGGATCTGCCATGCAGCGTGTCCGATGTTGCGGAGTTCTTCCGAGCCGGGGAAGGGAATTCCACGGAGAAGCTGTTCTGGTCGCAGTATGCTGTGCCAGAACATCCGATGCCCTTTGTCGATCAACTGAAACAGTTGGTCGAGCTGCACAGGGTGGCCGAACTGGCCATGAAGGATTTAATAATCCGGCTTTGGCCAGCCGAAGCTATACCTAGCAGTTATTTTGGCCTCGTGAAGCGGTTGATGGAGGCTTGTCCGCGGCTAGACATCGTCAAGTGATCAGTCTGTATCGAAGCTGCCCGCATGGCCTTCGCTCGTTGCAAGATGTGGTGGGCAAAGATGGACGCCGTCGAGGTGGCCAAGGGGCCGCCGGAGGGCAAGGAGCACCGCACACCCGAGCGATATTTTGCGGATGTCCTGGAGGGGTCTCGACTTGCAGCAGCGCAGTGCGGGCAGGACATTATTTTTGAATGAAGACATTCGTTTTTTATCTTTGCCTTGTATGATGAAAACAAATCTGGTTTGTAATATAATGTTTGTTATGTTTTGATTGTTTCCTCCTGTGCGGCCGTGTTGTATGGAATCTGAGGGTTGACCAGTCGTCGGCTTCTGCCCTCACGTAGGTAGTACGGAGGTGTTCGGGATGGAATCTAAACAACCTTGATCCAATTATATGGTCCTTGAAGGAGTTGTTTAGCGCAACGAACCAGGCAATCAGACTATGCGGCTTAAACGCCCTCACTTAGCCATAGGAGTTTTATAGTAAAACATAGGTGCAACCCCTAGTATACGAACCAGAGTGCTGTCAGCGTCTGATTGGGAAGTATCGATCCTTCGTGAAATGCGGAAAAAAAATCTCCAACGATTTGTGACCTCCGAACAGCTGACCGGCTCTCGCCGCATCATGACAGTCAGTTTTCGGCTTTCTCTACTGAGGTGCTCATCCGGTTTAGACCAGGGTACAATAGCAGTAGTTCTCCCTTTACTACCCTAGCCGATGTAGCGGAACGTAGGGTAGCAAGCACAGGAGCCGGGCAACCCAACTATTGACCAAAGACATGATTCGGAGCCAATGCATAGAATGCTAAATTCGGGGTGCCAAACTTATCTATAAGAAGTGTTCGGACTTTGTTGCCGCATTATGGGGCGATAGGGAGCCCCTGGCGAATATGAAACGTACCAAAGTGCACGGGTGCGAGCATATAAGTAATTAATAGCAACGGGAAACAGAAAAAGAGCAGAGGTAGTATCTGGGGCCCCTTGACTTGGGCCGTAAACTGTTTCCATTATGGTTGGCTTAATGCGTCAAAGCGCATTTATACAAATAATGCGATAAGCAACCGGCTATCTAACATGCCAGAACCAGAGGAGAGCTGCATTTGGGTACTGAAAGATAGGTAGAGTATTCGTTGGATTGTCCTTTGGGGCTTCCCCTGTATGCCTGTGCTCTGCGCCAATCTGGTGTACTTGTCCTTTGACAGGACCGGTAGTTAGGCCATCGGAGGAGGCCTGTATAAAAGATACCTGAAAAAAAGGGAAAAGGAAAAAAGGAAATAGTAAAAATACCAGTGAGTCCGGGATCGTTGTAGCCGAACTACAAGCTAGCTGTGCCTCCGTCGATGCCCATGGGATTTTGAGTGCGTAATTATGTACACATGGTGTGGATGCAGCTACCTTATCAGGACCGGGACGGAGGCCGAATTGCTACTCGAGCTCTTGACGAGCCGAACCATCCTGTTGCAATGTGGTCCGGACTCTCTTAGTGATGTCCAGGGGCTCGGCAGCCGGATTACGGTTCTGCTTGAGAAGGCCGCTCTGTACCTCTGCTGCTAGGGCGGCTGTGTGCTCCTCTATTCGGAGGGAGCGTTCAATATTTCCATTGACTGTTATGACGCCGCATGGACCGGGCATCTTGAGCTTGAGATAAGCATAGTGTGGCACTGCGTTGAATCTAGCAAACGTAGTTCGTCCAAGCAGTGCGTGATAGCCACTGCGGAAGGGGACGATATCGAAGATTAACTCTTTGCTTCGGAAGTTGTCCGGAGAACCGAAGACCACTTCCAGCATGATTGAGCCCGTACAACAGGCCTCTATGCCTGGTATGACTCCTTTAAAGGTAGTCTTTGTGGGCTAGATTCATGAGGGATTAATGCCCATTTTGCGCACTGTATCCTGATAGAGCAAGTTGAGGCTGCTACCACCGTCCATTAGGACTCGTGTTAGGTGAAATCCGTCGATGATTGGGTCGAGGACTAGTGCGGCCGAACCGCCATGGCGGATACTAGTTGGATGATCTCAACGATCGAAGGTGATCGGGAATGACGACCACGGATTGAATTTGGGGGCGACTGGCTCTACCGCGTAGACGTCCCTGAGTGCTCGCTTGCGCTCCCTTTTGGGGATGTGTGTAGCGTATATAATGTTCACCGTTTTGACTTGAGGGGGAAATTTCTTCTGCCCCCCAGTGTTCGGCTGCCGGGGCTCTTCGTCCTCGTCCTCGCTTTGTGATCCCTTTTCCTTGTTCTCGGCATTTAACTTGCCAGCCTGTTTAAAAACCCAACAATCTCTGTTGGTATGATTGGCTTGTTTGTCTGGGGTGCCATGTATCTGGCACAGACGGTCGAGTATGCAGTCCAAGCTGGATGGTCCCTCATTGTTCCTTTTGTAGGGCTTTTTCCGCTGGCCGGACTTGGAGCCGCTGAATCCGGCGTTAACTGTAGTGTCATTGGTATTATCGCCATTGCTTCGACGTTTGTGTCTATTGCGCCGGAGCTTGCCGGTGCTGTTCTTCGCCTCGGAGGGGCCTGCCTCGCTGGCTGTGTTTTTGCTACGAGCCAGCCAGTTGTCCTATCCCATGCAAAAGTGGGTCATGAGTGCTGTGAGGGCTGCCATGGATTTCGGCTTTTTCTTGGCCGAGGTGGCGGGCGAGCCATTCGTCACGGATGCTGTGTTTAAAGGCTGCTAGGGCTTCGGCATCCGGACAGTCAACAATCTGGTTCTTTTTGGTTAGGAACCTAGTCTAGAATTTTCTGGCTGATTCTCCAGGTTGTTGGACTATATGACTTAAGTCATCGGCATCTGGTGGTCGGACATAAGTACCTTGGAAGTTGTCAAGAAAAGCTTCTTCCAAGTCCTCCCAACTGCCGATGGAATTTTCGGGCAGGCTATTTAACCAGTGTCTAGCTGGCCCTTTTAGTTTTAGTGGGAGGTATTTGATGGCGTGGAGGTCGTCTCCTCGGGCCATATGAATGTGTAGAATAAAATCCTCGATCCATACCGTGGGATCGGTTGGTCCGTCGTATGATTCGATATTGACGGGCTTGAACCCATCGGGGAATTCGTGATCTAGTACTTCATCTGTGAAGCAGAGGGGGTGTGCGGCACCTCTATATCGGGCCGCGTCACGGCGCACCTCCGATGAAGTCCGTCTGCGGTTATCGGCCCGGGCATGACTAGGTTTGTCACGTCCGAATAGGTAGCCGTCATCCCGAGTCGGGAAGCGTCCTCGCGATCCGTAGATTGATCTAGTGTGTCCTGCTCTACTGTCCAGGTCCTGCCGAAGGTCGTATATATGGTCCCGAGCTGTTCTATCTCTGTTTTTACGAGGCGGTGGGGCGGGCTGTTGTTCAGCCTGAGTTACCGTTTTATCCCGACCGCGGGGTGGTCGGTCCACTGCACTATCCCGACCACGTGGTGGTCGCTCCGCATTGCGCGAGGGAGGTATGGGATCTGGTGCCTCCTCATCGAACTGAGGTAGCAGTCTGCACTTCGGGTAACTCTTGGCTGGGCGCTTGAGGCCGTATTCTTTGGCTGCCAGGACATCGGTCCATCTGTCAATGAGTAGGTCTTGATCGGCTTGGAGCTGTTGCTGCTTTTTCTTCAGGCTTCTTGCAGTAGCTATTAGCTGGCGCTTGAAGCACTCCTGATCGAGGGGTGCCTCGGGCACGATGAAATCCTCACTGCCGAGGATCTCCTCATCCTCGGAGACTGGACGATAACGTCATCCGGGTCATTGGGCGTGGCCTGTTTATCAGCGTTAACTTGCCCGTTGTCTTGTTCCTCCTGTTCGGATGCTGCTCCAACAGGGTCTTCATTGTTTTCGACGTCGCCCGGAGTACTATTTTCTCCGGTGCCAGTGTTGCCATCTTTTGAGCGAGGAGACTTAGAACGGCGTTTAGGGCGCGGGCGCTTGGACTGTGTCTCAGAAGGTTTATTCGCAACTGGATCTTCTTTGTCATCGTTGCTAGCCTTTTTAGGTGTGCCAACCATGTACACATTGTACGAAGAGGTGGCCGTCCAACGTCCAGTGAATGGCGGGTCTTGGCCTTGCTCCTTGTCGGCATCGTAGTCCATACCGTCGATGTCTTCGGAGCCATAATCAAGCACGTCGGTTAAGTCATCGACGGTGGCTATGAAGTGGGTGGCGGGTGGGAAGCAAAATTCCCCATCATCAGCCTCTAGCTCGAACTGAACATAGTTCGGCTGTGAGTCCTTCTCCAAGGACAAATTCTTTAAAGAGTTTAGCACATCACCCAAAGGTGAGTGCTGGAAGATGTCTGCGGCGCTAATCCGAAAATCGATAACCGATCCAGCTCGGTGTCCGCAGGCGTACATGGTCCGGAACTTATAGCCGGAGACGAGTCCAGAGTTCCGTTGACGCAAGTATTGCAGGGTGTCGAGTCTGTGTGGCCTCGGATGGCACGATCTGCTCCGGTTCTAAGGCCGTTGCAGCAACAGGAACCATCTCCTGGATGTGATACGATGACAGACTTAAGTCATGTTCATCGGAGCGAGGGGGAGCGATCGTTGCGGTCTCGAATCCGTCGTAGTTCAGGTCTCCGCGGACGTCCATGACATAGTTCAAGCTTCCAAATCTGACCTGGTGGCCAGGGGCGTAGCTATTGATCTGCTCTAGATGGCCAAGCGAGTTGGCCCACAGTACGAAGCCGCCGAATACGATGATCTGTCCGGGGAGGAAGGTTTCTCCTCGGACGGTGTCTCTATCGACGATTGAAGGGGCCATCGAACCTTTTGTCGATGGCACAGTGGAACTCTCAATGATAGCACCAATGTCGGTGTCAAAACCGGCGGATCTCGGGTAGGGGGTCCCGAACTGTGCGTCTAAGGTCGATGGTTGCAGGAGACGGGGGACACGATGTTTAGCCAGGTTCGGGCCCTCTCTATGGAGGTAATACCCTACTCCCTGCTTGATTCATCTTGATGAATATGAGTGTTACAAGAGTTGATCTACCACAAGACCATAATGGCTAAACCCTAGAAGTCTAGCCTGTATGACTATGGTAATGAGTATATCCTTTCTGGACTACACCCTCCGGTTTATATAGACAAAGGGGGAATCTAGGGTTACCTAGAGTCGGTTACATAGGAAGGAATCTTCATAGTTGATCGCCAAGCTTGCCTTCCACGCCAAGGAGAGTCCAATTCGGACACGGGTACAGTCTTCGGCCTTCATGTCTTCACAGCCCATCAGTCCGGCCCATGGATCATATGCCGGACGCCCGAGGACCCCTTAGTCCAGGACTCCCTCATGTACATTGCAAATTATGAGAGAAAAGGCATTAGAATTACTCCAAAAAGCATTATTATGGATAAAAACATTATAAATAATAGTAAGAAAACATGATGCAAAATGGACGTATCAGGGGGGCTACCTTTGCGCCCACCATGGAGCGACGTCTACATGAAATTTTATTGCCACGCAAGGCTCGTCTCTTTTGCTCTACATGTTCAGTTCCATTGTGGACAATAACTGACATGCATAGGAATAAAACATAGTGAGATTATGTAAGGAGTGCATGCAAAACTCCAGAGTGATGGTAGCAAACTGTGGATAGACCCAAAACCAATGATAGCAGGCAGATAATAGCTTTAGTTAAAAAAATACAGATAATGGCTCCTTTAATGTTTGTTTGCACCCAACATGAAACTCACAGTAGACACCCGAGATTAACCAGATAGTAGACAGATAGTACTGATTGCTGCCCCAATATGTACCCCACAACTATTTAAAAACTCAAGTTTCAGCATTAGTTTGGACCTGACTCGGAGTCTAATAGGTGAACACGATGATAAAGTAGCATGTCATCATATTAAGTGATGCATAACGTAAGCAGACACGGAAGAGTGCGACCTCTCTTGCTGACCCGTGTAGTCCTCGAGGTCATCTGCTCAGTTGATGATGGTAATGCAGTTGTCGTGGCTGCCGGCGGCGGGGAAGAACATCTGAGGCGGCGAAAGATAGTCTGGAGAGCGGATCCCTGCTGTGGTGAACCCTTCCGTCATTGCAGCAGCTGAGCTGGGGTGGAAGACAGTGCAGCAGGAGTAGGACAAACCACACAAGGTTTTCTTTGACACATATCTGTAACAGAAGTAATTGTGTAAGGGCTTGTTTGAATTTGAGGATTCTAACAATGCAGGGATAGGAAATAGACAGGAATAGGATAGGAATGCACGTGCAAAATAGAGAATTTAAAAACACGGGATTTCTGCCAATCTGGGTGTTTGATTCACAAGAATTGGAAGATCACAGGATGCAAAGAAGCATGGTGAGATTAAGTCAAACCACAAGAAAATGTACGATTATAATACTATTATGCTACTATCTCTTAGTCTTGTGCTTCATGAATAGGAATTTGAAAAGGAGGACAAGTGGAAATTAAAATTCCTACGGTTTTTCTTTCAAGCAGACACTAAAAGAACAAATCCTACAGTTTTCCTTTGCTCCATTCCTTTGAACCAAATTCATGAATAGTAGTTCCATAGGAAACTTTCCAAGTCCTATGTTTTTCCTTCACTTTTCCTTTCAAGCACTGGCGATTCTAGTAGGAAGGCTTGAGGAAGGAAAAGCCTACACTCAAAAATTGTTTTTGTGCTACTTCTATTACTTTGGACCTAGGCCATTGCCCTACTAGCTCAACTCCCAGGCCGATCGACAAATGCACAGCTCAAACGCGCGGAGATAAATAATGATGGCGTTCAAGAGAGTCCATCACGGATAGCTAAGTTGCCTGGTACGTCACTGCTTGTCATATAGGAGGATAAAATAATCATATTTCACGTTACTACGTGTGCTCAGTGGACAATATATATAACATGTAGAGTAAAAAAGAGATGCAACAAGTGTACAACCTCTTTGGCGAAGCCATGCCGATCTCAGTGTGATTGGGTTGGTCGGTGAGGATGCTCCGGCTGACTTGGCTGTTGGAGGAGGGGAAGAAGATCTTAGGCGTCTGGAGATGGAGCTCGGGTACTACTCCGCTGTGATGGAGGGTTCCGTCGTTGGAGCAGCTCCTGTGAGTTGTACGACGCCGAGGCTGAAGTAGGACAAGAGAGACAACGTTAACTTGAGTGGAATTCTAATAGCATCTCCAATAGATGACGTAAAATACATAGCCACAAAGTGCTAGATGTAAAATACATCAGCCGCTCATCTTTGAACTTAACTGTCGAAACTGAATTTAACTGTCGAAACTGAACTTAACTGTCGAAACTGAATTTTGCTGTCGAAACTGAACGCACTAGTAGCAGAAAAGCAGTAGCAGCAGCAACAACAGCGCGTGCGAGAGCTGGGGCAGCTGGTCATGTAGTAGCATCAGGTGAGGCTACACGTTAGTCGACTTACTTTTTCATCTCTGGTTAGTTCATTTTCCAGCCGTTGGATACGAAATCAAGGGCCTGCAGTTCATCTTCAACCTCCACCCCCTGAGCCGCCAGCCACCACCGGCCAAACTGCCACCCCCGCCGCCCGCGTCCGGCGGTGCACCGCCCCGAAACCACTCCCAACCGCCAGTCCGCCGCCGCCTGGCCATCCCTCTAGGCCCCCCCGTGCCGAGCTTTTTCTTCGGCGATCCCCACGCTACTGCCCCACCACCGCCGACGACCACCGCCCCCACCCTGAACCCTAAGATAGATAGTGGGGTACCTCTCCAGCGAGCCCGCCTCCCCGTTGAGGCTGGTTCTTCCTTAACTCAGGCGAGCCCCCCCACCCCCTGAAAATCGACTGACCCAAAAGTTGATTCAGTCGACCGAAGTGTAGCTAAATCGGAGCAGCATCGCAAGCAAGAGCAAGAGCGAGAGCAGCAACGCGAGCAAGAGCAATAGCAAGAGCAGACCAAGCAGGGGACCGAGAGCAAGAGCAGAGCAGCAGCACGAGTGAGAGCTAAAGCAGTAGCAGCTCCTACTCATGTGGAAGTCACCGCCGAGGGAGCGGCTCCGTGGAGGAAGTGGCCGGTGACGCCGCCGTGGATGGAGCCGCGCAGTGTTGGCTCGGGACCGAGCGCCGGCAGCACCGTGAGATTGAATCAAGAAGAAAATGCGGCGATTAGTGTACAACCTCTTTGGTGGCGCCGATTAGGCCTCAGCTTCATCCGAGGAAATGGTGATGATGATGCTCTTCTGGTGGTGCAGGTGAAGACGGTGGTGTGGGAATGGAGGTGGGCGAAAGATGAGGGGAACATCGGGGCAGCTCCTTGGAGGTGGAGGACGGGGTGGCTGAACCGGCGGGACGACGAGATCGACGACGGATCCTCATCCGGTATGGTGGATGAGGGACGTCGAGGTGTTGCTGTGGACGATGTCGTCGGGGAAGAGGCTCCGGCTGGGTGGCGGACGGAGGAGGTGTGGGGCTTCACGGGTTTTCACGGCCTCGATGTACGAATGGGTGGGCGGATGGGATGGGAGTGGGGAACCATGGCTTAGGGACGCGCTTGTCTGAAATGTGGGGTAAGTTACGAAAGTACCCCCACCGATTTGAGCTAGGCGGTTCTTTCGGTTCAGGGGTATCACGGGCATTTCGTGTGTCGGGATTTCGCAGGAGGTGGGAGTCTTCGCGCGCGTTGTAATTTTGGAATAGCAAGGCGCGGGTTGAAATGGAGGGAGTTGTCGGAGCACAACGAGACAAAGATATATCTTAAATATTTCGGGGTAACAAGGCGCGGGTTGAAGAGGCGGGAGTTTCGCAGCACGATAGACAGAGACGCTAGCTTGAAATTTCGGCTAAGGCGCGGCTTGAAATTTCGGGAGAACAAGCTTAATGTGTACCCAAAAAAAGACAATTCGCACCTCATCACCAGAGAGAGCCATGTCCCCTTTTACTATATTACTAGAAATGCATTCAAATACAACAAAAAAACTAAAAAAATCGGGACAACAAACATAACGTGTACAGTACCAAAACAATTTGCACTTCCCTCAACAATAAAAAAACAATGTGTGTTGTCTAGCATATGGACTAACTTTGAGTACGTTTTCCCTGTTTTAATGGGATTGTACTCGGGTTAGTTATACAACCATCTAAATATTATCTTCACAACACATGACATTAATATAGGAGAAGTAAATTCCTATATAAATACGAACTACATGTACATACGATCTCAAATTCAAATATATGTATCCATTTTATGTTGAATTCAAATCATAGTACATGTATGCTCTAACAAGATGTTCGGAATCTAAACCATGTATGATATACTATGTACAATGTGTTTAACTAGCACAACACACACACAAACACCATTTAGACTAGTAAGGTACACGTGCATTGCACGCATGAGATTTGGCAACCAAATTATGAATAAATACCACATTATAGCATGTAAGCTTTGAGTCATATATGCATGATGTAGATGTTCATTTAATTCTTATAGTTCATTTCATTCAAAATCATCTAGTTTTTATTAGAAAGCAAATCTATTTCAAGATTCATGGAATTGTGCGTTGTAAGGCATAAAGTAAAAACAAATAATGGCAAATCATGTATAAACACATTTGGGCAATTCTGATACGGAAGATTGTAGAAAAAAGAAGAAGTGCTTGTGTTTTGAGGTTTGTGCATTATGCTTAAGTTCAACCATGGAGTCTTCTAGATTGTACATGTGGCAAAATCTGGTGGAATCTAGATGATATCCAACGGCCAGTAGTGCTCAAATTTGCCATCTATGCACTATCGGATTGGCCTCATCCAACGACCATCTTTCAAAGTTAAAGTTATCCGCACACTATATAAAAAATATAATATATAATATATATATAGGGGTATAGATATAGATATGTGATGCGAAAGCCAGCCATCATCTCCAATTAGAATAGTGTGTCCATGCACGGATGCAATGTGGCCAAACGATGTCTACCATCGATATCTCAAATTCAAATCAGTCTGACCTTGTTCAATGTGTATAGAGTACAACATGCTCGTTTCCAAACCACACCGCGCATATCTCAGTTATATTCATGCATGCATGTGTTTCAAACATCATGATCTCTTATTCAAATATTTGAATTCAACTTTACATTGATTATGACCTCACCTAGTCTTTTACACCCACACAGTCGTCTTCTCTTTTATAATTGTACCACTAAATTTCTCTCTTGCATGCATGCACACACAGTACCAGGCGGCATTATCCATCGCACACATGCAATCTTTTTCTTCAGGTCGGTCTCCCATGCATGCACACACACACACACCTCCCCCTCTCCATCATATCGGGCATTCTTTATCTCTCACGTGCATGCGCAATGATCGATGTTCCTCTATCTGTGTGTATATATAGCTAGGTCTTTCACAGTTTCCGACACAAACCAATCAATCTATATATCTAGTGAGGTCTCACCCTCTTTCCCACATCCACGTCGATCAATCTATACCTCTCTATATAGGATTACATAGCTAATACACACACATTAATTATATATCCAACGTCCCCCTCTCATCATCCATGCCTTCCGCTTCATCTCTCAGACGCGCACACAGTGGCGAAGACAGGGGGCAGCAAGGGCCCTGCCCCCTAACATCACTATATATTGAGGCTAATATGAATGTGATCATTAGACAATTGCTAGTAAAATGGTTTAAGTTGATGAATTGGCCCTCCTCATAAAGGATTAGCAATGCTTGGCCCCCTAGCTCATTTATTTTTGATGGCTCCGCCACTGCGCGCAACAGCGCACATTCTCGCCCCCTCTCTTTAAATATCGATCTCGCACTTGTGCACTCCTTCAAAGTCTCCCTCCACTTGGCCCCCCACACCATCTACTAGCCCCCACCAGATTTTGCCACATGTAAAATCTAGTAGACTCATGGTTGAACTTAAGCATAATGCACAAACCTCAAAACACAAGTGCTTCTCCTTTTGTTATAGAATCTTCTGTATCATAACTGCCCAAACCATTTTTCTAGTTGAATTGCCATTATTTGTTTTCACTTTATGCTTTACAACGCACATTTCCTTAGGATTTTTCCCTATCTTGGTTGTTTGATTCGTAGGATTGTAAACCATAGGAATTTTTCCATAGGATTCATTTGCAATAGATTTCATAGGAAACATCCCATCCACTCAAACCTCTTGAAAGAATCCTACGTTTTTCTATGCACAATCAATCACTCGTACAATCCTGTAGGATCCAAGACGACATTCCACTCTAATCCCATGTTTTTCCTATTCCAGCGTTTTGGAAATCCTACGAATCAAAGAGGCCCTAGATTTTTTATAAAAACTAATTTACTTTGAATGAGATGAACTACAAGAATTAAACGAAGGTCTACATCAGGCATATATGACTCAGAGCTACATGCTATAGTGTGGTATTTATTCATAGTTTGGTTGCCAAATCTGATGCGTGCAATGCACGTGTACCTTACTAGTACTTCGAGTATGTGCAAAACACGTAAATTAGAATTCCAATGGCACGCTACACAGTGTCTCTCTTACAGTTCATGAAGCCACGTGGCACATGTGGAGGTGTTGCCGCGACCTCCTTGTGTGGATTGATCACAGTGATGTGCTGCTTGTTCCAGAAGAATGTACTCGTCCTCTCTGAGCCACACTAGCGGTACATGCACGAAGCGACGATGTGCACGCACGCCACGCACGCACTCATTCCCTCGCAGATAACCCACAAGTATAGGGGATCAATTGTAGCCTCGTTCGATAAGTAAGAGTCTCGAACCCAACGAGGAGCTAAAGGTAGAACAAATATTCCCTCAAGTTCTATCGACCACCGATACAACTCTACGCACGCTTGACGTTCGCTTTACCTAGAAAAAATATAAAACTATAAGTACTTTGTAGGTGTTGTGGGATAGGTTTGCAAGATAATAAAGAGCACATAAATAAAAACTAGGGGCTTTTTTAGGTAAAGAAGCAATAAAGTTAGTATAGCGACTGTGGAATAGTGGTGGTAGGAGTTGCGAAATTGTCCCTAAGCAATTGACTACTTTACTAGACCGGTAGCAAGTTTTATGTGGGAGAGGCCACTGCTAGCATGTCATCCCTGACTTGGAGTTCTATGCACTTATGATTGGAACTATTAGCAAGCATCCACAACTACTAACGTTCATTAAGGTAAAACCCAACCATAGCATTAAGATATATTGGTCCCCCTTCAATCCCGTATGCATCAATTTCTATGCTAGGTTGAAGCTTCTGTCACTCTTGCCCTCCAATACATAGTCCTATCAACATACAACTAACCCTATGGTGTGATCCATGCGCGCGCTCATATGATGGGCACCAAGGGACAGCAACATAAACACAAGCAAATTAAACCAATCATAGCAATTCACCAATTACTAATAGGACAACGCAAATCTACTCAGACATCATAGGATGGAAACACATCATTGGATAATAATATGAAGCATAAAGCACCATGTTCAAGTAGAGGGTACATCGGGTTGCGGGAGAGTGGACCGCTGTAGATAGATAGGGGAAGGTGATGGGGATGTTGGTGAAGATGACGGAGGTGTTGGTGTAGATTGCGGTGATGATGATGGCCCCGGCGGCGTTCCGGCGCCACCGGGAGAGAGGGGGAGAGAGACCCCCTTCTTCTTCTTCTTCTTCTTCTTCTTCCTTGACCTTCTCCCCAGATGGGAGAAGGGATTCCCCTCTGGTCCATGGCCTCCATGGCATGGGAGGGGCGAGAGCCCCTCCGAGATTGGATATATTTCTCTGTCTCTCTCTATTTCTGCGTTCCTGATTCTGCCCTTTCACCGTTTCTTATATTCCCGGAGATCCGTAACTCTGGTTGGGCTGAAATTTGGACACGATTTCTATCCAGATATTGGCTTTCCTGCGGCCAAAGAAGGGCACCAACTGCCATACGGAGTGGCCACGAGGTCCCAGGGCGCGCCTGACCCCCTAGGGCACGCCCCTCACCCTCGTGGGCCCCTCGGGCATCGTCTCGCGTTGATTCCACTTCCCAAAATTCACATATATTCCAAAAAAAATCTCCATCAGTTTTTATCCCGTTTGGACTCCGTTTGATATGGATTTTCTACGAAACAAAAAACATGCAACAAACAGGAACTGGCACTGGGCACTGGATCAATATGTTAGTCCCAAAAATAGTATAAAAAGTTGCCAAAAGTATATGAAAGTTGTATAATATTGGCATGGAACAATCAAAAATTATAGATACCACGGAGATGTATCAGCATCGCCAAGCTTAATTCCTGCTCGTCCTCGAGTAGGTAAATGATAAAAAAGATAATTTTTGATGTGGAATGCTACCTAGCATAATCTTGATGATGTAATCTAATCATGGCATGAATATTAAGACACGAGTGGTTCAAAGCAATAGTCTATCATTTGACATTAGGAAAATAATACTTCAAGCATACTAATAAAGCAATCATGTCTTTTCGAAATAACATGGCCAAAAAAAGTTTACCTACAAAATCATAGAGTCTAGCTATGCTCCATCTTCACCACACAAAGTATTCAAATCATGCACAACCCCGATGACAAGCCAAGAAATTGTTTCATACTTTTGACGTTCTCAAACCTTTTCAACATTCACGCAATACATGAGCGTGAGCCATGGACATAGCACTATAGGTGGAATAGAATATGACGGTGGAGGTTGTATGGAGAAGACAAAAAGGAGAAAGTCTCACAGTGACGCGGCTAATCAACGGGCTATGGAGATGCCCATCAATTGATGTCAATGTGAGGACTAGGGATTGCCATGCAATGGATGCACTAGTAGCGGCTAATCAACGGGCTATAAGTAGCGGCCAATCAACGGGCTATAAGTGTATGAAAGCTCAAACTGAAACTAAGTGGGTGTGCATCCAACTTGCTTGCTCATGAAGACCTAGGGAATTTGAGGAAGCCCATCGTTGGAATATACAAGCCAAGTTCTATAATGAAAATTCCCACTAGTATATGAAAATGATAACTCAAGAGACCCTCTATATGAAGAACATGGTGCTACTCTGAAGCACGAGTGTGGTAAAAGGATAGTAACATTGTCCCTTCTCTATTTTCTCTCATTTTTTTATTTTTCTCTCTATTTTTAGGGGGGCTTCTTTGGCCACTTTTATTACATGGGACAATGTTCGAATAATGATGATCATCACACTTTTATTTACTTAGAACTCAATATTACAACTCAATACTAGAACAAAGATATGACTCTATATGAATGCCTCCGGCGGTGTACCGGGATGTGCAATGATCTAGCATAGCAATGACATCAAAAAACGGACAAGCCATGAAAACATCATGCTAGCTATCTTACGATCATGCAAAGCAATATGACAATAAATGCTCAAGTCATGTATATGAATATGATGGAAGTTGCATGGCTATATATCTCAGAATGGCTATGAAAATGCCATGATAGGTAGGTATGGTGGCTGTTTTGAGGAAGATATAAGGAGGCTTATGTGTGATAGAGCGTATCGTATCACGGGGTTTGGATGCACCGGTGAAGTTTGCACGAACTCTCGAGGTGAGAAAGGGCAATGCACGGTATCGTAGAGGCTAGCAATGATGGAAGGGTGAGAGTGCGTATAATCCATGGACTCAACATTAGTCATAAAGAACTCACATACTTATTGCAAAAATCTATTAGTCATCAAAACAAAGTACTACGTGCATGCTCCTAGGGGGATATATTGGTAGGAAAAGACCATCGCTCGTCCCCGACCGCCACTCATAAGGAAGACAATCAATAAATAAATCATGCTCCGACTTCGTTACATAACGGTTCACCATACGTGCATGCTACGGGAATCACAAACTTCAACACAAGTATTTCTACAATCCACAACTACGCACTAGCATGACTCTAATATCACCATCTTTATATCGCAAAACTATTGCAAGGAATCAAACATATCATATTCAGTGATCTACAAGTTTTATGTAGGATTTTAAGACTAACCATGTGAATGACCAGTTCCTGTCAACTCTCTAAATAGATATAAGTGAAGCAAGACAGTTTAATTCTTTCTACAAAAGATATGCCCATGCTCTAATAAATATAAGTGAAGCAAAAGAGCATTCTACAAATGGCGGTTTTCTATGTGAAGAGAAAGAGGCAATCCAAACTTCAAATGATATAAGTGAAGCACATGAAGCATTCTATAAAGCCATACTCAAAAGATATAAGTGAAGTGCAATGAGCATTCTATAAATGAACCATGAACTATCTCATACCAGCACGGTGCATCAAAGAAAAGTGAAAACTAAATGCAAAAGACGCTCCAAGATTTGCACATATCACATGAACGAAATGAATCCGAAAACATACTGATACTTGTTGAAGAAAGTTGGGATGCCTTCCGGGGCATCCCCAAGCTTAGACGCTTGAGTCTCCTTGAATATTTACTTGGGCTGCCTTGGGCATCCCCAAGCTTGAGCTTCGGTGCACCCCTACCTGGCGCGCCAAATGTCGGATCACGGGTTCCGGCAAAACCCTTAAGGTTCGAACACTTGGGTGCGCGCGAAGATTTCCTCTCTACCGATCCATGCCCTAGCTTGCTAAGATCTCGCGGACGAACTCGTAACTCAAAGACACAAGATTTATACTGGTTTGGGCCACCGTTGTGGTGTAATACCCTACTCCAGTGTGGTGGTGGTGGATTGCCTCTTGGGCTGATGATGAGCAGTACAAGGGGAAGAACAACCTCCTGAGGGCGAGGTGTTCTTGTGCTTGGCGTGTGTCTAAGAGCTGGCTCTAGCTCTGGTTAGCTTTTTCTCTACTGTGGTGGCTAGTTCTACTTATATAGGCCCTGGTCCTCTCCCCAAATATTGAGCGGGATGGGAGCCAACAACGGCCAATTTGAAAGGGGACAGCTAGTACAGCTTATCCTGACAAAAGCGGTCTTCGCCTTCAAAAGGCACTGGTGGTGACACCGTCTTGGGCTCCATGGTGACCTCCGTCTTGCCGTCCTGCATGTCTTGGTCTCGTTGCACCGATATGGAAACCTTTGCTTGATGCCTCGGTACTCTACGCCTGCGCTTGCCTCCTTAGCACCAAAGAGGAAAACAGGACACTGCGCGCGCTGGCGCCCGCCTGGTCTCGATCGTCATGGCACACGTCACGAGGACCTTACGAGGTTTGCCTGGCCTTGATCTCTCCGCCCCTTGTGAGCCTTCCTGGCGAGGCCGCTCCTCAGGAGGTCTTGTGTCGTCCGCCTCGCGAGGCTTGGCCCCTCGCGAGGGTCTTGAATGCCTTGTTGATGAAGATGGGCCGTACGGGCCTGCTAGCTCAGCCACGCCGTGGGCCGCAGGCAGGCAAGTCTGGGGACCCCCATTCCCAGAACGCCGACAGTAGCCCCCGGACCCAAGGCGCGCTCGGGCTTGTCTTCGAGACGAAGCCAAAGGTCAAGCTCAGAGCGCCGCGGGCCCCAAAAGCCTGCGGCCTCGGTTGACGCGTGGTGGTTGATTGGACGTGGGTGTCTCCGCTTCCCCACGCTGCCTCGGCAACTGCTCGACTTGACAAAAAGGCTGGCGCAGATAGTGCTTGCCTTCATTGCTTCTTCCTCGCCTTGCTCCAGATCCCCTTTCTCGCTCCTTGCTGCCGGAACCTCCAGATCCGCTCCAACCTCGCTCCGCATCTGTGACCAATGGCGCCGCGCAAGGTCAAGTCCTCCTCGGCGCCGGCTTGGTTCGAGCCAGCCCTCGATGTGCCCAACATCACGGAGAAGAACCTAGCCGCCACGCGCTTGCTGACGGCGGGGGAGAGCAACGAGAGGGGGAAGACGGAGCTCCGGCTTGCCTCCGACGCGCCGGAGCTTGAGGGAAGCACCTTCTTCCCTTTCTTCACGAGCAGCATCGCCGCCGGGTTGGTTCCCCCCTTTTCTGATTTCTTTTTCGACGTCCTCCACCACTTCGGGCTGCAGGCACTGCATCTCCATCCCAACTCCATTCTTCTCTTGTCTATCTTCGCCTAATATTGCGAGGCGTACCTGGGCGTGATGTTGTCCGTGGCACTGCTGCGCCACTTCTTCTTTCTCCGCGTCACCGGCGGCCATATCTCCGGGTGCACCAACTTCATCGCAGCCGGCCAGGCCAACTCAATCTCGAACACCGGGAAGAGGGTTGACAACATCAGGGCCAAAATGGGTCATGATAAGTGCCGAGTGCGTCCATCCACGATTGGAACTGCCGATGGAGGCACCCCAGTCTGACAAGGGGTGGTCTCGTGTAGAGCTCACCAACGAGCGGGCGTCATCGGTGTTGAAGCAGATGAATATCGATTTGAAGCCGGGCAATGCGAAGGCGGCCAAGGTGACGGGGGCCATGCTCATGAAGGAATTCTTGACGCTGCGCGTTGCTCCACTTCAGGCGCGCGCGCACCCTTTGTGGAAGCTTGGAGATGAAGAAGACAAGATTCGTCTGAGCCCGGTGGCCTTGCCTGATGACGAGCTGACTGCAGTTCTGCGCCTCTTGGTTGGGGATAACCAAGAGTACCCGCCGAGCGCCTTTGTTCCATTGTTCCATCGCAACGACTGGGAGCAATTCGTTGCCTCTAGGCCGACCTTTGACGTGCACGGGCTGGTGCCGCCGGCGCTCGCTGGGGCCTCTGCAACGCCGAAGCCGGTGGAGGTGTCTTCTTGCGAGTCCTGCGGGGAGGAAGAGGGGGAGGAGGACTCGGAGGAGACCCCCGAGGAGATGGGGGAGAACTCCCCCTTGAGCAAGGGCAACATCCTACATGTTCTGCCAGACGACGCCGAGGTCGATGCCCGCCAGGAGGAGAGGGAGCTGCCCCTCATCCCGATAAGGGGTAGATCATCGCTGGTCTCTCGAGATGTTGCCTCCGTCTTGGCACCGCCTGGGGCCGGCTCCGGCCCTTCTGCTGCGCCGTCTTCTGTCCCCGGAGCCCGTGCGCCCACTCCTCACGCCCCGATGCTTTCGGGTTTCAGGCTCCCCAAGCGGAAGGTGGACTATGTCGCAGTGGATTAGTAAGTGCTTCGAGCTTCGTCTTGTTCCTACTTGTACTTGCTATTTTCTGACATTCGCCCTTGGTTGATCAGGCCGGTGTCCTCAGTGAAGAAGAGGTAGGAGGATGCCGCGGCCATGCCCCCCTCTGCGGAGAAGAGAGGCAACAACACCCGCACCTCCCCAGCTCGGTCGCCCTCGCAAGGCCAAGAGGAGCATCGGCAGGAGGAGTCAGCGCCCGTGGCCCCGCTGGCTCCGGAAGTGCCGGCACCTGGCTCGGCTGATGAGGTCCCAAGGGCTCCGGAGCCCTCAATCTTCCAAGCTCTGGTAACGACGTCGCCTCCTCCTGCTGCGCATCTGGCCCCAAATTCTTCTGCTCCCTCCGTAGTCTTGGAGCGTGTCTTCTCGGGGATGGCCAAGCCGCGGGAAGACCTCCTAGGCGCGGACCCGCACCTAGTGGCCGGGTGCCTCGAGCTGGCCTCAGGCTCGCTTCACTTCGATTCGGCAGTTCGAGCATCGCTGAGCCAGGCCATGGCGGCCTCCGAGAAGGAGAAGCAGGCCACCGCCAGAGCTGCGGCCGATCGCGAGGCAGCGCTGAAGGACTCCGAGGCCGCCCGCGACCGCTGCCGAAAGCTGGAGGGTGAGCTGAAGAGCCTGCGCGACGAGCGCGCAAAAGAAGCACGTGACCGCAAAGCGAAGGAGGAGGAGCTGAAGGCTCGGGAGGACGCCATCAAGGGCTGCGATGCTGAGCTGGGGGAGCTGACGAAGGCGCAGGCCGCGGAGTGCAGCCGACTGGAGGAGCTAGAGCAGAAGGCGAAGGCGAGGGAGGCCAAGCTCGACGCCATGGCGATGGTCCTGGCCGAAGACCGCGTGGCCTTCTTGCTTCTTGAGAAGAGGTCCAGCGTGGCGCTGGAGTCACTGTACGAGAAGGGCCTGGAGAAGCCGCTGACCACCGACAAGGATGGCCCTGCTCAGCTGCTTCCCCACTTCGTGAAGGCGCTTGAGGAAGTCGTGGAGGGCATCGTTCCCATGGCTAAGGCAGAGGCTCGTGTCCTTTCTTCAGCTGCGCTGACGCGTGTCTTCATTCATCTGTACCTTCGCGACCCCAATGCTCGTCTCGACGAGCTACTGGAGCCTATGGCTGATGAACATTGTGCGGCCGCCGCCGCAGCCGTGAAAGGTCAGGTAGAGGCCCTGCAGAAGAAGTTCCGCGGCTTCGTCCTCGCGCCCTCGACCGGTGATGCCACCGATCTTGCAGCTGGCGGTGCAGGTGAAGACGATGCTACCAAGGGAGGAGCACATTCTGCAGGTGATGGCGGTGTCCAGGGGTGACCTGCGGCTGCTTTCCTGTTTCATTCCTGCAATACGCATCAGGCCTTGTGGAGGCGTTAAAACTTTCATTTGATATTGTGAGGACAATAAGTCTTCTAATATTTGCTTCGAGATTTTGCGATTTTCTTCCTATTTGCTTTGTGTTCTGCGTCGGCAGAGCCCGGCCCCGCGCATACCTCAACCGCCGTTGGGCCGACCGGAGACCAGGACGGACCAAGGAGTGAGGGGCTACGTGACCAGTTAGGCTCCTGAGTCGTGATGCTCAGGAGTCCCCCTTGACGCGCAAACAACTTACAGGGAGAGTACGCGAGGATAGGTTAATGTTCTACATCGGCAGAGCCCGGCCCCGTGCATACCTCAACCGCCGTTGGGCCAACCAGAGACCAGGATGGACCAAGGAGTGAGGGGCTACGTGACCAGTTAGGCTCCTGAGTCGCGATGCTCAGGAGTCCCCCTTGACGTGCAAACAATCTCTATACCTTTGCCCTCGCCGAGGCTTGGCTCGGGAGGGGCGTGCGACGACCAGGTCCGGGAACCTGGTTGGGTGGCGTGCACTTGGGCGTGACCCGAGCGCAGCCCCCAGGTCCGGGAGACCTAGTTGGGTGGCGTACGCTTGGGCGTGACCCGAGCGCAACCCCCGTGCCCAGCCCCCTCGCGCGGCTCTCCCGAGGGGAGCCGTTGCGGTGAGGCCGGACGCTGAGCTCTAGGGCTCCCTGAGGTTGGTACGACCGTGAAACCGCCCTCAGTTGTTTATCACCAGCGCGGAGCATAGTGCTTCCGCTTGTGCACGGGCATAGCCGCTCCTCGGCAGTGTCGATGGCCAGCGCGGAGCATGGTGCTTCCACTTGTGCGTGGGAGGGGGCTCCCTCTGCGGAGAGCCCCCGAGGCGTGTACAGCCCCGCCCTGACACGTGGCTTGCATAGCAGGGCTAGACGAGGTGTATCTGGGCACTCATGAGCCAGCGCGGGACTCAGGAGGCCCTACCTCAAGGTGGGTTGCGCCTGGTCTTGGTTCTTGTTCGCTGTGCTGGTCCTGCGAGGTGGTCAGACAACCTGCGCCGAACGAATCTCCTGAGGTTATCGCGTGAGAAAGCCAAGCACCAATGGCCCCAGGAGGTGACGTAAACGGGGCCGGCCCGCCGGACAGAGCTCAGCCGTTGGATTTATCGACGCTGCAGGGACGGGCCCGAGCATAGACGCCGTGCTCAACTTACTCACGCGAAGGGTCCTGAAGAAAGACGGACGGCGCGCGGTCCCCATGATGGGTGGCGATCGAGCAAGTAGTAATCATAGGTAGATTAAACATGAGGGTAGCAGGCTTAAGTAAGTGCATGGGAGATACATGCCACTGGGTTAGGCCCGAGCGGCTTGGGGATGATGCAGCCCGAGGGGCGCTCCCAACAAGGTAAGCTAAAGACATAAACAGGGATACATGCCACAGGGACGGACCCACGCGGCCTGGGAATGATGCAGCCCGAGGGGCGCTCCGAGCTAAATGAACTTGGAAAATGTCACCTGGTTATGTTGCCGAAGGAGAGTTGGGACAGCTGAAGGTGCGCAACGAAGGGGTTGCTCCTCACGAGCCACCAGGACCCTGAGCCTCAGGAGGCTCTGGGGGCTCAGGTGGTTCCTTGAGGACCGTCTCCATCTCCATCAGGACCGCGTGGTGCCTGGCCTCCTGAGCCGCTAGGATGCGCCGCAAGTTGCGCTGGTAGGTGAACGACACGCTCAGCAAGCCGAAGGGCATGCGAATGTAGCTGTGCGATGGGCCCTTGCAGCGTCCCACGCGCGAAGGCCAGAAAAGCTCCTGAGAAGCGGCCCTGTTGAGCCCTGGAACATCGATGCAGACGCGCAGCCCGGCATCCTCGCCTGGATGGGAAGCTGCGCCTCATGAGCGGCGGTCGCCGCGCATGGCCCTTGCGTCTTGCAATTCCTGGGTGGTCTTGGTGATGAATTCCTGAACGGTGGCGATCCTTGCCCTATGCCCTCCTGAGGGAAACGCGTTGCGAAGCACGCCTCCAAGTGGTGCCCGAGCGCCTCCCTCGTGATGTGAGCAAGGTCTGAGGCCCTCCAGAAGAGAGCCCCCAAGCCCTGCCCGAGAAGGGCGCCGGGCGCGCCTTCCTATGCGATGGAGGGGGGCGCCCCTGGAGCGGGCGCTGATCCTGACGAGGCTCTTGCTGCGACGCCATCCTCCTGAGGTCCTGCACGGCGTAGCTGCTTCTTCTTCTTGGGGATGACCTCAGGAGGGCCCTCGCCCTTGCTGTCGGGGTCGTCGATTGCTGCAGTTTGGAAGGCACGCTCGAGGGAGCATACCGCATCTCTTTCTTCACATGGGACTGTGATGATCCCGCCGCTTCCCGGCATCTTGAGGACATTGTAGCCATGATGGGTCACCGCCATGAACTTGGCCAAGGCTGGATACTCGAGGATGGCATCGTATGGCAGACGGATGTGCGCGACGTCGAAGTCGATGAGCTCGTTGTGGTAGTTTTTGCGTTCCCCGAAGGTGACAGGGAGGCGGACCTGCCTTATTGGTGTGGTGGAAGGCTTGGTAGGCTAAAGCTAGTCATATGGCACTTGGAGGTTGTCGAACGTGTCGACGGACAGGACATTGAGCCCTGCGCCACCGTCGATGAGGGTCTTGGTAACTTGCACATTGCTGATGACTGGGGAGCAAAGCATCGGGAGGGCGCTAGCGGTAGCTGCGCACTTGAGCTAATCTGCCGAGTTGAACGTGATGGGGCACTGGGACCATCTGAGCGGGCGTGTGGCTTCGAGCTTGGGGAGGACTGCATTCACTTCAAGAGCAAACTGCTTAAAGATACGCTGCGAGGCTGGGGCCTGGGCTCCGCCCAAGATGCAGGCGATAGCACGCGGTTCCTAGAAGCCCCCAGCCCCCTCGTCTTGATGGTGTTCGTCATTCCTTCTTGGTGGTGGCGGCAGCGGAGCGAGTCCGGCGTTGCCTTGAGGATGATCCTCACGAGGCTGATCCCTCCAGGCGCCCTCGCGAGGCTGATCCTGCCAGTTGTTCTCACGAGGCCGGTCGCGCCACTCCTGGCGCGGGCCACGGTCGTTCCAGCGTCCGCCACCACGTCCTCCTCGGTCGTAGCCCCGGTCGCCGCGCTCGGAGCGTCGACCGAAGCGTCCTTCGCGGCTGGCTCTGCGCTCTTGACAGTCGTTGGTGTTGTGGGTATTCAGGTTGTGGAAGGCGCAGAGCGGACGGCTTCTCTTGGATGACTCTGGTTGGTCTCTGCCATGCTTGGTGTCTGGTTCCGCTGTGAGCACGGCTGCACCCTTGCGCTTCACGTCCTTGGCCTTGGCTTTCTTCTCCTCCGGGTCTGCGTCTGGGAGCTCGAGGAGGGAGAGGCGCCCCTCCTCACCTCTTGCGCACTTGGTTGCAAGGTCGAACAACTCCAGGGACGTGCACAGCTCCTCATGGATAGAGAGCTCTTCCTTCATCTTGACATCACGAATGGCATCGGAGAACGCAGAGATGAAGGCCTCGTCCGTCACCTTGGGGATCTTGAGGCGGACGTTGTTGAAGCGCTGGATGTACTTCTCGAGGGTCTCTCCCGGTTGCTGCCTGACACGGCGCAGGTCACCAGCAGCCGGGGGGCGGTCGCGAGTGCCCTGGAAGTTGGCGACGAAGCGGTTGCGCATCTCGTCCCAGGAGGAGATCGAGCCCGGTGGCAGGTTCAGGAGCTAGGAGCGGGCGCCATCCTTGAGAGACATGGGAAACCAGTTCGCCATGACTTTCTCATCGCCGTTGGCCGCTTCGATGCTCAGCTCGTAGAGCTGCAAGAACTCTGCGGGGTCGGGGGTGCCATCATAGCGAGGAGGCAGATCCGGCTTGAACTTGCCCGACCAGGCGACGCTATGCAGCTCGAGGGTGAAAGCGCGGTAGCCGGCTATGGTTACCGGGGCCCGCCTTGGGGTTGAGTTGTGTCTTGATGGGGTCCGCGCCCTGCTGCTACAGGTGGCATGCGGTCTTGCCGCAGCAGCCGGTCCTAGCGCGGTGGCGTAAGGAGCGGCGGAGCGTTTTCTTGCGGTCGAGGGACTTCTTGACAGCTTCTTTCTTCACGAGCGGGCGCGGGACGCGGCGAGTGGCGTCGTGGAGCCGCGCGCCTTGGCGCCAGGGCGGCGTCTTGGAGCAGAGGTGGTCGAGGCGCTCCGTGAGCTACGCCGCCCGTAGCTAGCGGAGGGCGAGGCGGAGAGAGGGACAGCGCAGGGGAGCCCCCTGCGGCGCTGACAAGCTCGGCGATGCGGTCGAGCCAGTCCTCGTAGAGGTCGTCAACCGGTCGGTAGCGCAGGAGCTCGTGAGCCATGAGGAGCGCGGCCCGTGCGTCCATGGGAGGGCGACGTGCATGGGAAGAAGAACCGGCCGGGGTCAGCGATGGAGTGGCGGTGCGGCCGTCCCGCCGCACCGAGGGGTGTAGCGAGGATGCTTGCTGCTCATTCCCCGCCAGGCCAGTGGCGGCGTTGGCGGCAGGCGACGGGGAACGACGAGATGGCCCGCCGACGGGAGCCATCTGAGCGACGCGGGCGGCGAGGGCAGCCCGGCGCTCAACACGAGCGCAGCGAGCGTCCGCCATGGAGACGACGGAGCAACGGGGCGCGGAGCGACGGCAGGAAGCTTCGGCGCACCACTACGTGGCGTGCCAAATGTCGGATCACGGGTTCCGGCAAAACCCTTAAACGTTGAACACTGGGGTACGTGCGAAGATTTCCTCTCTACCAATCCACGCCCTAGCTCACTAAGATCTCGCGGACGAACTCGATGAACTCGCAACACAATGACACCAGATTTATACTGGTTCGGGCCACCGTTGTGGCGTAATACCCTACTCCAGTGTGGTGGTGGTGGATTGCCTCTTGGGCTGATGATGAACAGTACAAGGGGAAGAATAGCCTCCTGAGGGCGAGGTGTTCTTGTGCTTGGCGTGTGTCTAAGAGCTGGCTCTAGATCTGGTTAGCTTTTTCTCTACTGTGGTGGCTAGTTCTACTTATATAGGCCCTGGTCCTCTCCCCAAATATTGAGCGGGAAGGGATCCAACAATGGCCAATTTGAAAGGGGACAACAGTACAGCTTATCCTGACAAAAGCGGTCTTCACCTGCAAAAGGCGCTGGTGGTGACGCCGTCTTGGGCTCCATGGTGACCTCCGTCTTGGCGTCTTGCTGGTCTTGGTCTCGTTGCACCGATATGGAAACCTTTGCTTGATGCCTTGGTACTCTGCGCCTGCGCTTGCCTCCTTAGCACCAAAGAGGAAAACAGGACACTACGCGCGCTGGCGCCCGCCTGGTCTCGATCGTCATGGCTCACGTCACGAGGACCTCGCGAGGTTTGCCTAGCCTTGATCTCTCTGCCCCTCGTGAGCCTGCCTGGCGAGGCCGCTCCTGAGGAGGTCTTGTGTCGTGTGCCTCGCAAGGCTTGGCCCCTCGCGACGGTCTTGAATGCCTCGTTGATGAAGATGGGCCGTACGGGCCTGGTACCTCAGCCACGCCGTGGGCCGCAGGCAGGCAGGTCTGGGGACCCCTGTTCCCAGAACGCCGACAATAACTTTCCATGGCTTAATCCACTGATAGAAATCGATAGTTTCATCAAAACAAGCAAACTATGCATCAAAAACAGAATCTGTCTTAAACAGGATAGTCTGTAGTAATCTGAACATTCACCATACTTATGTTCCTCCAAAAATTCTGAAACAATTAGGAAAAATAAACAACTTGTATATAAAGACATTGAAAGAAGTTTCAGAACTGTTTGACGTTCCAGTAAAAAATGTAAAATCGCGCACTATAGCCAAAGTTTCTGTTTTGCACCGCACAAACCAACAAGCAATGTAAACATCCTAAAGGCAAATCTTGGCACATTATTTTTATAATACATTGGAATTGTACAAGGGGATAATTATTTTTGTTGAAAATTTTCTGTAATAAAGATTCACAAAGTTTTCGTGAGCATGAACAAAGTTCAAGGAGCTCCCCCACTTCAACAATGCTTGTCTCTCTCACTTTCACTTTCCTTTTTGAAAAGTTTTGGGTTCCCCTCTTTATTTTTTTTGTTTTTACACTATATAAAAGCACTCAACAGAAATAAATGACTCTCTAAAACTTCCGGGTTGTCTCCCGGGCAGCGTTTTCTTTAAAGCTATTAAGCTAAGCATATAGTGCCCAAGTAATGGATCCACCCGGATCCCAAGGTATATCAAAGCCTATTTTAATTAACAATGATTTGTGATTTAGTAGTGAGCACAAAGTAACATATATCATGCAACAACCAAGTCTAACTCTCTTCCTATGCATCGGAATGTCATAAAAGAACAATTCATGCACACATAGTAAAGGCCAATGCATAGTATAAACAGTTTCTTGCAATTTTATCATATTGGAAACATGGAGAGGCAGAGATGTAGTTCCTCTCTCATAATAATTGCAAGTAGGAGTGAGGGAGTCCTGGATTAAGGGGTCCTCGGGCATCCGGAGTGTGTAACATGGGCCGGACTAATGGGCTATGAAGATACAAGACAGAAGACTTCCTCCCGTGTCCGGATGGAACTCTCCTTTGCGTGGATGGCAAGCTTGGCGTGCGGATATGTAGATTCCTTCCATTGTAAACCGACTCTGTACAACCCTAGGCCCCTCCGGTGTCTATATAAACCTGAGCGTTTGGTCCGTAGAGGCAATCATAATCATATAGGCTAGACATCTAGGGTTTAGCCATTACGATCTCGTGGTAGATCAACTCTTGTAATTCTCATATTCATCAAGATCAATCAAGCAGGAACTAGGGTATTACCTCCATCAAGAGGGCCCGAACCTGGGTAAACATCGTGTCCCCGTCTCCTATTACCATCGACCTTAGACGCATAGTTCGGGACCCCCTACCCGAGATCCACTGGTTTTGACACCGACATTGGTGCTTTCATTGAGAGTTCCGCTGCATCGTCATCAGAAGGTTCGATGGCTCCATCGGTCATCTAAAACAATGCTGCCCTAGGGGAGGTTTTCCTCCCTGGCCAGATCTTTGTGTTCAGCGGCTTCACACTCGGGCCAACTCGCTTGGCCATTTAGAGCAGATCGACAGCTACGCCCCAGGTCACCAGATTAGTTTTGGAAACCTGGACTATGTCGCTGATATCCGAGGAAACATGATCTTCCATGGGTTCACCACTCCAACCTCCGCTCTGGCTTTAGATCCGGAGTGTGTCGCCATGTCCAAAGACGGGATTCCTGATCCAGCCGGACTATCTGCAGCCACTAAACCCAGTACGGGAGAGCCGGAGGAAGTAGTGTCGCTGGCAACCGTCATGAAGCCGGACTCTTCTTCGGACGCTGGCTCCGAACCTTTGAAGTCAGCATCGTGTGAGTTCGGCCAAGGAGTTTCCTTCTCGCCGTACTCGACAAATCTTCTTCTCCCTGGCCAAACCTCGCCTTTAAGCGACGCTCTAGACTTGATGCGATCCCTCGTCATTACAGAGGAGCACTGTCCGAACTACGCCCAGCCCGGACTAGGGGCTGAGAGCGGGGAATTTTACGTCCCACCCACCACCCACTTCATAGCCACTGTCGACGACTTAACTGACATGCTCAACTACGGCTCCGAAGACATCGACGGTATGGACGACGATGCCGGAGAGGAGCAGGCCGAAAACCCGCCGTTTACCGGAAGCTGGACGGCCACCTCTTCGTATGACGTGTACATGGTGGACATAACCAAAGATGGTAACGGCGATGATAAAGAAGATCCAGTCGAGGATAAACCTCCTGAGACACAGCCAAAGCGCCGACGTCAGCGGCACCGCTCTAAATCACGACATGGAAAAGACAGCTATACCGATACAAGAGACAATAACACTCCGGACGATGCCGAAGACAAAGAAGACCCTGTCAAGCCAACTTTCGAACAGGACGATCGGGAAGATGGGCAACTTAGCCCTGACGAACATGCCGTAAACGAAGACTCGGAGGACAGTAATTATCTCCCATTCTCCGAGTACGAGGTGAGTCTTGGTGACGAAGACTTTATCGTACCTGAGGAACCTCTCGAGCAGGAGCGCTTTAAGCGCCGGCTAATTGCCACTGCAAGGAGCCTGAGAAAGAAGCAGCAGCAGCTTCAAGCTGATCAAGATCTACTCAACGATAGGTGGACTAATGTCCTGGCAGCCAAGGGATACAGCCTCGAGCGCCCAACCAAAAGTTACCCAAAGCGTAAACTGCTACCCCAATTTGACGACGAGGCCCTCGAGCCCGCGCCATCAGCGCGTAATGCGGCTGACCGACCACCTCGTGGCGGGGACAAAACGGCAACTCAAGCCGAACACCAGCCTATACTACCTTGCCGTAAAGGTAGAGATACAATAGCTTGGGGATATACACACGACCTGTAGCATGACCTGGACAGTAGAGCAGTTCAGACCAGATCGATCTACGGATCGCGGGGGCGTGCCCCGACGCACGACGATGGCTATCTGGCCGGACGTGACAAGCATAATCACGCCCGGGCCGAAAACCGCAGACGAACTCCATCCGAGCTACGTCGCGACTTGGCCCGATATAGAGGCGCCGCACACCCCCTCTGCTTCACTGATGAAGTAATGGAGCACGAATTCCCAGAAGGATTTAAACCCGTGAATATTGAATCGTATGATGGAACAACAGATCCCGCGGTATGTATTGAGGATTTTCTTCTCCATATTCATATGGCCCGCGGTGATGATCTTCATGCCATCAAATACCTCCCGCTAAAGCTCAAGGGACCAGCTCAGCACTGGTTGAACAGCCTGCCTGAAAACTCCATTGGCAGCTGGGAGGACTTGGAAGATGCCTTCCGCGACAACTTCCAAGGTACATACGTCCGACCTCCGGATGCCGATGACTTAAGTCACATAGTTCAACAGCCCGGAGAGTCAGCCAGGAAATTCTGGACTAGGTTCCTAACTAAAAAGAACCAGATCGTCGACATTCCAGATGCCGAAGCCCTAGCGGCCTTTAAGCATAGCATCCGTGACGAATGGCTTGCCCGACACCTCGGCCAGGACAAGCCGAAGTCCATGGCAGCCCTCACGGCACTCATGACCCGCTTTTGCGCATGCGAAGATAGCTGGCTAGCCCGTAGCAATAACAATTCAAGCGAACCTGGCACCTCTGAAGCCAGAAATAGCAACGGCAAGCCCCGAAGCAACATGCACAAGCGTCAAAACAATGGTGACAATACCGATGACACGGCGGTCAACGCCAGATTCAGTGGCTCCAAATCCAGCCAGCGGAAGAAGCCATTTAAAAGGAACAATCCGGGCTCATCCAGCTTGGACCGCATACTCGATCGTCCATGTTAGATCCACGGCACCCCCGATAAACCAGCCAATCATACCAACAGAAGCTGTTGGGTATTTAAACAGGCCGGCAAGGTAAATGCGAAGAACAAGGAGAAGGGGTCGCAGAGTGAGGACGACGCCGAGGAGCCCCGTCCACCGAACACAAGGGGACAGAAGAAGTTCCCCCCCCCCAAGTTAAAATGGTTTACAGGATATATGTTACCCATATCCCCAAGAGGGAGCACAAACGTGCGCTCAGGGACGTCTATGCGATAGAGCCATTCGCCCCAAAATTCAACCCATGGTCGTCCTGCCCGATCACCTTTGATCGCAGGGACCATCCGACCAGTATCCGTCATGGCGTTTCGGGCGCACTGATCCTTGTCCCGATCATTGATGGATTCCACCTCACGCGAGTCCTCATGGACGGTGGCAGCAGCCTCAACCTGCTCTTTCAGGATACATTCAACAAAATGGGCATCGATCCATCAAGGATCAAGCCCACAAAAACTACCTTTAAAGGAGTAATACCAGGTGTAGAGGCCCGCTGCATGGGTTCAATCACATTGGAAGTTGTCTTCGGATCTCCGGACAACTTCCGAAGCGAAGAATTGGTCTTCGACATCGTCCCCTTCGCAGTGGCTATCACGCACTGCTCGGACGAACTGCATTTGCTCGATTCAATGCGCTGCCACACTATGCTTATCTCAAACTCAAGATGCCCGGACCACGCGGTGTAATAATAGTCAATGGAAACACGAAGCGCTCCCTCCGTACCGAGGAGCACACCGCGGCCCTGGCAGGAGAAGTACAGACCGGCCTTATCAAGCAGAACTTTAATTCAGCGGCCAATCTCCCGGACACTGTCAAACGAGTCCGGACTACTCCGCAGCATGACAGTCTAGCTCGTCTGGAGTTAGACTAGCAATTCGGCCTCCGTCTCAGTCCCGACCAAATAGCGGTGTACATACCGCGCGTACATAACTACGCACTCAAAATACCATGGGCAGAGACGGAGGCACGACTAGACGGTGGCCCATAATATGGCTTAATCTAACCTGGGCACACATGCTTTCCCTTTTTCCCCTTTTCAGGCTTCTTCTCCACAGGCCCCTCCGACGGCCTGATCAACGGTCCTTCCAATGGATGGATATACCAAGGCGGCAAGCAACACAGACGTGTGGGGGAATCTCTAGATGTTCTTCTTGGCGATCATTCTACCTGTTTTCAGGACCCGCACGCAGCCCCCCTTGGTCTTGGCATGTTAAATAGCCCTGTTGCTTATCACACTATTTGTACAAATACGCTTTGACGTATTAATCAAATTATAATGGAAATAGTTTGTGGCCCAACTTATGTGGCACTAGCTTACTACTTCATTTTATGTCGCTATCCTTATCGATTGCACCCGTACACTTTGGTACGCTTTAACTCGCCAGGGGCTTCATTGTGCTCCATACTACGGCAACAAAGTCCGAACACTTTTTACAGTATAGTTCGGCACCCCGAAGTTATCATTATATGCATCGGCTCCAAATCATGTCTTTGGCCAATAGTTGGGTTGCCCGGCTCCTGTGCTTGCTACCTTACGTTCCATCCTATCGGCTAAGGTAGTAAAGGGAGAACTACTGCGATTGTGTTTCTGGTTTATTCGAGCAAACACCTCAGTAGAGAAAGCCGAAAACTGACTGTCATGATATGGCGAGAGCTGGTCAGCTATTCGGAGGTTAAAAATCTTCTGCGATTTTTTCTGCATTATGCGATGAATCGGCTTTTACCAGATCAGGTGTCTACAACACCCTAGTCCGGATTAAATACTAACTAGGGCCTGCGCCTACATTTCTATTGTCAAACTCCTATGGCTAAGTGAGAGTGATAAAGCCACATAATCCGATTGCCTAGTTTGTTGCGCTAAACACCTCCTTCAAAGGACCAAACTATTGGATCAAGAGTGTTTAGATTCCATCCCGAACACCCCCGTACTTCCTACGTGGGGGCTAAAGCTGACGACTGGCCAACTCTCAGATTTAACAAAATGGCTGGACAGGAGGTAGAATTTTAAAATAACAAATATTATATTACATAATGGCTTTGTTTCATAATACAGGAAGGGATAACATGAATGACTTCATTCAAAGATAATGTCTTTTGAACACTGGCCCTCTACAATGCGAGATCCCTTCAGGACATCTTCAAAATATCGCTCGGGCGTGCGGTGCTCCTTGCCCGCGGGCGGTCTCTCGGTCATGATCTTGACGGCGTCCATCTTCGCCCACTGCACCTTGACGCGGGCGAAGGCCATCCGCGCACCTTCGATGCAGACCGACTGCTTGATGGCATCAAGCCGTGGGCAGGCATTGACCAGCCGCTTCACGAGCCCGAAGTAGCTGATGGGTATGGCTTCGGCAGGCCATAGACGGATTATCAAATCCTTCATGGCCAATTCGGCCGCACTATGCAGTTCGGTTAGCTGTTTCAGCCGATCGCTAAAGGGCACCAGATGCTCTGGCACAAGGTATTGCAACCAGAACAGCTTCTCCGTGGAGCTCCCTTCCTCGGCTAGGAAGAAATCCGCAACATCAGCAACACTGGGCGGAAGATCTGCAAATGCTCCTGGAGAACTCCAAATCCGGGTCAGTAAAAGGTACCTTTTCTTCACATACTTGCTCTGCATAATAAAAGCCTTCCCACCGTGATTTTTCCGGCCTCCTGGATTTCCTGGAGGGCGCCCTGTGCTTCAACCCGGGCATCTTGTGCGCTTCGGTAGGCCTTGGCAACTTCAGACCTTTGATCCGCAATATTACGCTCCAAGGACTCGCATTTCTTCACAGCGTCCTGGAGCTCCTGCTGGACCTCACCGACCCTGGCCTCGTGTTTTTCATGAGCGGCTTGTTCCTTCATCACCCTCTCTTGGGCTTCGGCCAGCGCCTTCCGGAGGGTCTCCACCTCGGTCGCCGCTCCTACAAAATATCATGGTGCTATGGTCAACACTAATCATTCATCCTTTCTGAATCTACACAAGGTCATTGCATACTTTGATTGTCCTCCAGCTGTTTTTTCACACGGCCGAGCTCTTCTTCAGTCTGCTCCAGACTCTGTTTCAGTCCGGAGACTTTGGCAGAATGGGAGGTCGCAGGCAGCAATGACGCCTGCTTATTTACATAGACATGTATGGTTAGTCTCCTGCGAGAAATTATTTGATCCTCTGTCCGGCTTTTCTTTCCGAACATCGGACTAAGTCTCAGGGGCTACTGTCTATGCTATGACATTCTTTTTGCATAACTACGTCGCATACCTCAAAGCCTGTCAGAAGGCTGGTGCAGGCTTTGGTCAGTCCGCTCTTAACGGACTGAACCCTCTCAACCACCATACCCATAAGGATACCCTCAACGATGGAAGCGCTTTGCAGTGCTTCTAGTAGAGTATCCGGTGCCTCTGGATGGACAGAGGTCACCGGTGGAATCGGCGCACCTCCTTCTTTTGAAGGAGGCAGCTTGCCTGATTCTGGAGCCGTATAGGTCTCCGGAATTGTATTCGCTGGGGGCCGAATTGAATATGGCCCCCATCACCAGTCTCCAGGGGGATTTGCTCCCCCATGTGTCCGGCGGCCGAGGGATCATCCTCTGGCGCCACCCTGACGGCCTCCTGCGTCTCTCCCTGGCCTGGGGAGGTCCTTTGGGGAGCACCTCGGTGTCATCCATGGCCTTGGGAGATGAGGGCGCCGGAAGGGACCCGCTATCCATCACCTTGGGATCCAGCGAATTCCCCGAAGATGAGGATCACTGGAGGTGGGAACGAGCCGGACTGCAGTGCATGATTCAACATGTTAAAACTGCAAAATAAAAGGAGTTGGATATATGAGTGCGTTAGTGCCATTGAGTACTTACGATTCAGCCAGGGGCTTATCCCTGGGGCGCCACTCCGAGCTGCTGTCGGTATCCAAGGCGGAGTCATCCGCAAGGGAGGCTCTCCCCTTCTTGGACGCCTCTGCATCCAGATGCGTGGAGGCCGACCTTTTCTTTCTTCCCCCTCAGGGGGAGAGTTGCTTTCTTCCTCCTCCTCGTCGTCCTCGGTGGCAAAGGAGTGAGTTTCGGCGTCTTCGGACGTCACGTCCGAAGTGCCCTTACGGCGGAGGCCACTTCTGGTCTCCTTGGCCTTCTTCTCCGGCGCATGGTAGGGCGCCGGAACCAGCATCTTCGTCAAAAGTTGGATTCCTGGGTTTTCGGGTAGCGGAGCCGGACACTGGATCCGCTCCACCTTCTTTGTCCAACCCTGAAAAGATAGATGGGGAAGCTCAGACATCTTCCTTGAATGTACAGGCGAAGGATACAGCCTGAAATATGAAAAACTTACCGGACTGGCAGGATGGGTTAGGTTGTACCCACGGTCCTCGGTCGTCTTCGGCCACATCTCGTTGAACTTGAAAAGCACCTTCCAGATGTCTTCGTGTGTAGTGCCGAAGAACTGTTGCAAGGTCTGGTGCTCGGCCGGATCGAACTCCCACAAATGGCAAGTCCAGCTTTGGCATGGAAGGATCCGGCGAAAGAGCATCACCTGGATCACATTGACAAGTTTGATGTTCTTGTCCACCATGCTCCTGATGCATGTCTGTAGGACGGACACCTCGTCCGATGATGCCCAGTTCAGGCCTTTCTCTAGCCAGGAGGTGAGCCGCATCGGGGCCCCGGATTTGAATTCGGGAGCTGCAGCCCAGGTGGTATTGCGGGGCTCTGTGACGTAGAACCACAGCTGCTGCCACCCTTTGACGTTCTCCATGAAGGTACCTTTGGGCCATGAGACGTTGGGCATCTTGCTCACCATGGCGCCTTTGCACTCTACGTGTTGACCACCCACCACCTTCGGCTTCACATTGAAGATCTTTAGCCACAATCCGAAGTGGGGTGGGATACGGAGGAAGGCCTCACACACGATAATGAATGCCGAGATGTTGAGGAAAGATTTGGGGGCCAGATCATGGAAATCTAGCCCGTAGTAGAACATGAGTCCTCGGACGAATGGGCGGAGAGGAAATCCCAACCCGCGGACGAAGTGGGGGATGAACACCACCCTCTCATGGGGCTCCGGGGTGGGGATGATCTGGCCCTCGGCCAGAAGCCGGTGGGCGATTTCCTGGGCCAAGTACCCCGCCACCCGGAGCTTCGTGATGTCCTTCCCCGTGACGGACACTACAAAAAAAAGACACATCCGTGACATTTTGGGCTGAATGAATTTTTTTCTGTCATACTTATGACACTTCTATGACAATAATTGTGACAAAATACGGTATCATCATAGATGTGGTGGGGTCCTACTTCTATGACAAAAAATCATGACAGAAAATGGGCTTTTCGTCCTGGGCGGGCCAGAGACGCGGCTGCATGACATTCTTTGGGCCGTCCATGACGGAAAAAACCGTGGTAGAAGCGAGGGCGAGGAAAATATCGGGGTGTTCCCGGTTACGGTGGGTGGTCGGGGTCGAGCGATGCGCGTTTCTCTCGTACACGCACGCGCGTGGGTGCGAAGCGTTGGGCTCTAACTGAACCCGAGCGAGGAGTTGGGCTCTAACTAAACCCGAGCGATTGCACTAGAGACTACGCGTTACTGAACCCGAGCGATCGATCGATGGCTGTTAACTGAACCCGATCGAGCGATTCCTTTGCTACTGCTGCTAACTGAAGCCGATCGATGCTGCCTCTGGATGAACAGTGAGCGTTGCTGGGGGGGTTTGGATGAACAGTTCCCGGTGGGGGTGGATGAACAGGACCCCGTGGTGTTGCCTCTGGATGAACAGGACCCCAGTCGATCGAGCCGGTTGGGGCTGGATGAACAGGGCCCCGTGGAGGGTAGGATGAACAGGACCACCCCGTGGAGGGAAGGATGAACAGTAGACGGGGGAGGGCTGGATGAACAGTTGCCCGTGGAGGGGTGGTTGAACAGGAGCCCGTGGAGAGGGCTGGTTGAACAGTAGCCGCTGGAGTAGCGCGCGGTGGAGGCTGGATGAATAGGAGCCCGTGGATGAAAATTATTGTATTTCCTTGTTCATGATAATTGTCTATTGTTCATGCTATAATTGTATTAACTGGAAACCGTAATACATGTGTGAATACATAGACCACAACATGTCCCTAGTAAGCCTCTAGTTGACTAGCTCGTTGATCAATAGATGGTTATGGTTTCCTGACCATGGACATTGGATGTCATTGATAACGGGATCACATCATTAGGAGAATGATGTGATGGACAAGACCCAATCCTAAGCGTAGCACAAGATCGTGTAGTTCGTTTTGCTAGAGCTTTTCTAATGTCAAGTATCTTTTCCTTAGACCATGAGATTGTGCAACTCCCGGATACCGTAGGAGTGCTTTGGGTGTACCAAACGTCACAACGTAACTGGGTGGCTATAAAGGTGCACTACAGGTATCTCCAAAAGTGTCTGTTGGGTTGGCACGAATCGAGACTGGGATTTGTCACTCCGTATGACGGAGAGGTATCTCTGGGCCCACTCGGTAATGCATCATCATAATGAGCTCAATGTGACTAATGAGTTAGCCACGGGATCATGCATTACGGAACGAGTAAAGAGACTTGCCGGTAACGAGATTGAACGAGGTATTGGGATACTGACGATCGAATCTCGGGAAAGTAACTTACCGATAGACAAAGGGAATTGTATACGGGATTGATTGAATCCCCGACATCGTGGTTCATCCGATGAGATCATCGTGGAACATGTGGGAGCCAATACGGGTATCCAGATCCCGCTATTGGTTATTGGCCGGAGAGGTGTCTCGGTCATGTCTGCATGGTTCCCGAACCCGTAGGGTCTACACACTTAAGGTTCGGTGACGTAGAGTTGTTATGGGAAATAGTATGTGGTTACCGAAGGTTGTTCGGAGTCCCGGATGAGATCCCGGACATGACGAGGAGCTCCGGAATGGTCCGGAGGTGAAGATCGGTATATTGGACGAAGGGTATTGCAGTCCGGAATTGTTCCGGGGGTACCAGGCTATGGCCAGCATGTCCGAAAGGGGTTTCGGAGGCCCCGGCAAGCGTTGGGGGGCCTTATGGGCCAAGGGGAAGGGGCAAACCAGCCCACTAAGGGGCTTTGCGCCCCTCCCAACCCCTCTCACGTAACGTGGAGAGGTGGGGGCGCCTCCCCTAGGGCATCCACCCCTCCCGGCTTGGGGGGCAAGTTTCCCAGGGGTGGGGGCGCCCAAACCCATCTAGGGTTTCCCCTGTGGCCGCTGCCCCTCCCCTAGGGAACCCTAGGGCGCCTCCTCCACCCCCCTTCCCCCTATATATAGTGAGGGAGAGAGAGGGCAGCCGCATCCCTGGCCTGGCGCAACCCTCTCCTCCTCCAACTCCTCCTCCTCCGTAGTGCTTAGCGAAGCTCTGCCGGAGAACCACGAGCTCCATCGCCACCACGCCGTCGTGCTGCTGGAGTTCTCCCTCAACTTCTCCTCTCCCCTTGCTGGATCAAGAAGGAGGAGACGTCCCCGGGCTGTACGTGTGTTGAACGCGGAGGCGCCGTCCGTTCGGCGCTAGATCGGATCTTCCGCGATTTGAATCGCCGCGAGTACGACTCCATCAACCGCGTTCTTGTAACGCTTCCGCTTAGCGATCTTCAAGGGTATGAAGATGCACTCCCTCTCTCTCGTTGCTAGCATCTCCTAGATTGATCTTGGTGACACGTAGGAAAATTTTGAATTATTGCTACGTTCCCCAACAGTGGCATCATGAGCTAGGTCTATGCGTAGATTCTATGCACGAGTAGAACACAAAGTAGTTGTGGGCGATGATTTGTTCAATTTGCTTACCGTTACTAGTCTTATCTTGATTCGGCGGCATTGTGGGATGAAGCGTCCCGGACCGACCTTACACGTACTCTTACGTGAGACAGGTTCCACCGACTGACATGCACTTGATGCATAAGGTGGCTAGCGGGTGTCTGTCTCTCGCACTTTAGTCGGATCGGATTCGATGAAGAGGGTCCTTATGAAGGGTAAATAGCAATTGGCATATCACCGTTGTGGCTTTTGCGTAGGTAAGAAACGTTCTTGCTAGAAACCCATAGCAGCCACGTAAAACATGCAACAACAATTAGAGGACGTCTAACTTGTTTTTGCAGGGTATGTGTGATATGGCCAAAAGGATGTGATGAATTATATATATGTGATGTATGAGATTGATCATGTTCTTGTAATAGGAATCACGACTTGCATGTCGATGATTATGACAACCGGCAGGAGCCATAGGAGTTGTCTTAATTTATTGTATGACCTGCGTGTCAATGAAAAACGCCATGTAATTACTTTACTTTATTGCTAATCGTTAGCCATAGTAGTAGAAGTAATAGTTGCCGAGACAACTTCATGAAGACACGATGATGGAGATCATGGTGTCATGCCAGTGACGAAGGTGATCATGCCGCGCCTCGAAGATGGAGATCAAAAGGCGCTAGATGATATTGGCCATATCATGTCACTTTATGATTTGCATGTGATGTTTGTCATGTTTACATCTTATTTGCTTAGAACGACGGTAGCATAAATAAGATGATCCCTCACTAAAATTTCAAGAGATGTGTTCCCCCTAACTGTGCACCGTTGCGAAGGTTCGTTGTTTCGAAGCACCACGTGATGATCGGGTGTGATAGATTCTAATGTTCGCATACAACGGGTGTAAGCCAGATTTACACATGCGAAACACTTAGGTTGACTTGACGAGCCTAGCATGTACAGAGATGGCCTCGGAACACAAGAGACCGAAAGGTCGAACATGAGTCGTATAATAGATACGATCAACATGGAGATGTTCACCGATGATGACTAGTCTGTCTCACGTGATGATCGGACACGGCCTAGTTGACTCTGATCATGTATCACTTAGATGACTAGAGGGATGTCTATCTGAGTGGGAGTTCATTAAATAATTTGATTAGATGAACTTAATTATCTTGAACAAAGTCAAAAGGTCTTTGCAAATTATGTCGTAGCTTACGCTTTAGTTCTACTAAGATATGTTCCTAGAGAAAAATTTAGTTGAAAGTTGATAGTAGCAATTATGCGGATTGGGTCCGTAAACTGAGGATTGTCCTCATTGCTGCACAGAAGGCTTATGTCCTTAATGCACCGCTCGGTGTGCTGAACCTCGAGCGTCGTTTGTGGATGTTGCGAACATCTGACATACACGTTTTGATGACTACGTGATAGTTCAGTGCGTAATGTTAAACGGTTTAGAAGTGAGGCACCGAAGACGATTTTGAAACATCGTGGAACATATGAGATGTTCGAAGGGCTGAAATTGGGATTTCACGCTCGTGCCCATGTCAAAAGGCATGAGACCTCTGACGAGTCTCTCAAGCGTGCAAACTAAGGGAGAAAAAGCTTAATCGTTGAGCATGTGCTCAGATTGTCTGAATACTACAATCACTTGAATCGAGTGGGAGTTAATATTCCGTAAGAGATAGTGATGGTTCTCCAAAAGTCACTGCCACCAAGCTACTAGAACTTCGTGATGAACTATAACATATCAGGGATAGATATGATGATCCTTGAGCTATTCGCGATGTTTGACACCGCGAAAGTAGAAATCAAGTAGGAGCATCAATTGTTGATGGTTAGTAAAACCACTAGTTTCAAGAAGGGCAAGGGCAAGAAGGGATACTTCATGAAACGGCAAATCAGTTGTTGCTCTAGTGAAGAAACCCAAGGTAGAACCCAAACCCGAGACTAAGTGCTTCTGTAATGAGGGGAACGGTCACTGAAGCAAAACTACCCTAGATACTTGGTAGATGAGAAGGCTGGTAAGGTCGACATAAGTATATTGGATATACATTATATTAATGTGTACTTTACTAGTACTCCTAGTAGCACCAGAGTATTAGATACTGGTTCGGTTGCTAAGTGTTGGTAACTCGAAATAAAAGCTACGGAATAAATGGAGACTAACTAAAGGTGAGATGACGATATGTGTTGGAAGTGTTTCCAAGGTTGATGTGATCAAGCATCGCATGCTCCCTCTACCATCGAGATTGGTGTTAAACCTAAATAATTGTTATTTGGTGTTTGCATTGAGCATAGACATGATTGGATTGTGTTTATCGCAATATGGTTATTCATTTAAGGAGAATAATGGTTACTCTGTTTATTTGAATAATACCTTCAATGGTCTTGCACCTAAAATGAATGGTTTATTGAATCTCGATCGTAGTGATACACATGATCATGCCAAAAGATATAAGATAGTAATGATAGTACCACATACTTGTGGCACTGCCATTTGAGTCATATTGGTATAAAACGCATGAAGAAGCTCCATGTAGATGGATCTTTGGACTCACTCGTTTTTGAAAAGATTGAGACATGCGAACCATGTCTATTGGTATATATGCATGAAGAAACTCCATGCAGATGGATCGTTTGGACTCACTTGATTTTGAATCACTTGAGACATGCAAATCATACCACATGGGCAAGATGACTGAAAGGCCTCGTTTTCAGTGAGATAGAACAAAAGAGCAACTTGTTGGAAGTAATACATTTGATGTGTGAAATCCAATGAGTGCTGAGGCACGCAGTGAATATCATTATGCTCTTACTTCACAGATGATTTGAGTAGATTCTGAGTATATTTACTTGATGAAATACAAGTCTAAAGTAATTTCAGAGTGAAGTAGAAGATCGTCGTGACAAGAGGATAAGACGTCTATGATATGATCATAGAGATGAATATCTGAGTTACGAGTTTGGCACACAATTAAGACATTGTGGAAATTGTTTCACAACTAATACCCCCTGGAACACCATAGTGTGATGGTGTGTCCGAACATCATAACTGCACCCTATTGGATATGGTGCATACCATGATGTGTCTTATCGAATTAACACCATCGTTTATGGGTTAGGCGTTAGAGACAACCGCATTCACTTTAAATAGGGCACCACGCAATTCCGTTGAGACGACACCATATGAACTATGGTTTAGAGAAACCTAAGCTGCCGTTTCTTAAAAGTTTGGGGCTGCGACGCTTATGTGAAAAAGTTTCGGGCTGATAAGCTCGAACCCAAAGCGGATAAATGCATCTTCATAGAATACCCAAAACAGTTGGGTATACCTCCTATTTCAGATCTGGAAGCAAAAGTGATTGTTTCTAGAAACGGCTCCTTTCTCGAGGAAAAGTTTCTCTCGAAAGAATTGAATGGGAGGATGGTGGAGACTTGATGAGGTTATTGAACCGTCACTTCAACTAGTGTGTAGCAGGGCACAAGAAGTTGTTCCTGTGGCACATACACCAATTGAAGTGGAAGCTTATGATAGTGATCATGAAACTTCGGATCAAGTCACTACCAAACCTCGTAGGATGACAAGGATGCGTACTACTTCAGAGTGGTACGTAATCCTGTCTTGGAAGTCATGTTGCTAGACAACAATGAACCTACGAGCTATGGAGAAGCGATGGTGGGCCCAGATTCCGACGAATGGCTCAAGGCCATAAAATCCGAGAGAGGATCCATGTATAAAAACAAAGTATAGACCATGGAAGAACTACTTGATGGTCGTAAGGCTGTTGGGTGCAGATGGATTTTAAAAGGAAGACGGACAATGATGGTAAGTGTCACCATTAAGAAAGCTTGACTTGTCGTTAAGATGTTTTCCGACAAGTTCAAGGAGTTGACTATGATGAGATTTTCTCACTCATAGCGATGCTAAGAGTCTGTTGGAATTATATTAGTAGTTACTGCATTATTTATGAAATCTTGCAGATAGGATGTCAAAACATTGTTTCCTCGACGATTTTCTTGAGGAAAGATTGTATGTGAGACAACCTGAAGGTTTTGTCAATCCTGAAAGATGCTAACAAGTATGCAAAGCTCCAGCAATCCTTCTAAGGACTGGAGTAAGCATCTCGGAGTTGGAATGAATGCTTTGATGAGATGATCAAAGATTTTGGGTTTATACAAAGTTTATGAGAAACTTGTATTTCCAAAGAAGTGAGTGGGAGCACTATAGAATTTTTGATGTGTATATGTTGTTAACATATTGTTGATCAGAAATGATGTAGAATTTCTGGAAAGCATACAGGGTTATTTGAAAAGTGTTTTTCAATGGAAAACCTGGATTAAGCTACTTGAACATTGAGCATCAAGATCTATAAGGATAGATAAAAAAAGCTTAATAGTACTTTCAAATGAATACATACCGTGACAAGATTTTGAAGGAGTTCAAAATAGATCAGCAAAGAAGGAGTTCTCGGTTGTGTTACAAGGTGTGAGTATTGAGTAAAACTCAAGACATGACCATGGCAGAAGAGAGAGAAAGGACGAAGGTTGTCCCCTATGCTTTAGATGTAGGCTCTACAGTATGCTATGCTGTGTACCGCACCTGAAGTGTGCCTTGCCATGAGTCAGTCAAGGGGTACAAGAGTGATCCAGCAATGCATCACATGACAGCGGTCGAACTTATCCTTAGTATCTAGTGGACTAAGGAATTTTCTCGATTATGGAGGTGGTAAAAGAGTTCGTCGTAAAGGTTTACGTCCATCCAAACTTTGACACTAATCCGGATGACTCTGAGTAGTAAACCGGATTCGTATAGTAGAGCAGTTATTTGGAATAGCTCCAAGTAGCGCGTGGTAGCTGCATCTACAAGATGACATAGAGATTTGTAAAGCACACACGGATCTGAAAGGTTCAGACCCGTTGACCAATAACCTCTCTCACAAGCGAGATATGAACAAACCCCATGGGTGTTGGATTCATTACAATCACATAGTGATGTGAACTAGATTATTGACTCTAGTGCAAGTGGGAGACTGTTGGAAATATGCCCTAGAGGCAATAATAAAATGGTTATTATTGTATTTCCTTGTTCATGATAATTGTCTATTGTTCATGCTATAATTGTATTAACTGGAAACCGTAATACATGTGTGAATACATAGACCACAACATGTCCCTAGTAAGCCTCTAGTTGACTAGCTCGTTGATCAATAGATGGTTATGGTTTCCTGACCATGGACATTGGATGTCATTGATAACGGGATCACATCCTTAGGAGAATGATGTGATGGACAAGACCCAATCCTAAGCGTAGCACAAGATCGTGTAGTTCGTTTTGCTAGAGCTTTTCTAATGTCAAGTATCTTTTCCTTAGACCATGAGATTGTGCAACTCCCGGATACCGTAGGAGTGCTTTGGGTGTACCAAACGTCACAACGTAACTGGGTGGCTATAAAGGTGCACTACAGGTATCTCCGAAAGTGTCTGTTGGGTTGGCACGAATCGAGACTGGGATTTGTCACTCCGTATGACGGAGAGGTATCTCTGGGCCCACTCGGTAATGCATCATCATAATGAGCTCAATGTGACTAATGAGTTAGCCACGGGATCATGCGTTATGGAACGAGTAAAGAGACTTGCCGGTAACGAGATTGAACGAGGTATTGGGATACCGACGATCGAATCTCGGGCAAGTAACTTACCGATAGACAAAGGGAATTGTATACGGGATTGATTGAATCCCCGACATCGTGGTTCATCCGATGAGATCATCGTGGAAAATGTGGGAGCCAATATGGGTATCCATATCGCGCTATTGGTTATTGGCCGGAGAGGTGTCTCGGTCATGTCTGCATGGTTCCCGAACCCGTAGGGTCTACACACTTAAGGTTCGGTGACGCTAGAGTTGTTATGGGAAATAGTATGTGGTTACCGAAGGTTGTTTGGAGTCCCGGATGAGATCCCGGACATGACTAGGAGCTCCGGAATGGTCCGGAGGTGAAGATCGGTATATTGGACGAAGGGTATTGGAGTCCGGAATTGTTCCGGGGGTACCAGGCTATGGCCAGCATGTCCGAAAGGGGTTTCGGAGGCCCCGGCAAGCGTTGGGGGGCCTTATGGGCCAAGGGGAAGGGGCAAACCAGCCCACTAAGGGGCTTTGCGCCCCTCCCAACCCCTCTCACATAACGTGGAGAGGTGGGGGCGCCTCCCCTAGGGCAGCCACCCCTCCCGGGGGACAAGTTTCCCAGGGGTGGGGGCGCCCAAACCCATCTAGGGTTTCCCCTGTGGCTGCCACCCCTCCCCTAGGGAACCCTAGGGCACCTCCTCCACCCCCCTTCCCCCTATATATAGTGAGGGAGAGAGAGGGCAGCCGCACCCCTGGCCTGGCGCAACCCTCTCCTCCTCCAACTCCTCCTCCTCCTCCGTAGTGCTTAGCGAAGCTCTGCCGGAGAACCACGAGCTCCATCGCCACCACGCCGTCGTGCTGCTGGAGTTCTCCCTCAACTTCTCCTCTCCCCTTGCTGGATCAAGAAGGAGGAGACGTCCCCGGGCTGTACGTGTGTTGAACGCGGAGGCGCCGTCCGTTCGGTGCTAGATCGGATCTTCCGCGATTTGAATCGCCGCGAGTACGACTCCATCAACCGTGTTCTTGTAACGCTTCCGCTTAGTGATCTTCAAAGGTATGACGATGCACTCCCTCTATCTCGTTGCTAGCATCTCCTAGATTTATCTTGGTGACATGTAGGAAAATTTTGAATTATTTCTACGTTCCCCAACAGCTGGGGGGGTTTGGATGAACAGTTCCCGGTGGGGGTGGATGAACAGGTCCCCGTGGTGTTGCCTCTCGATGAACAGGACCCCAATCGATCGAGCCGGTTGGGGCTGGATGAACAGGACCCCGTGGAGGGTAGGATGAACAGGACCACCCCGTGGAGGGAAGGATGAACAGTAGACGGGGGAGGGCTGGATGAACAGTTGCCCGTGGAGGGGTGGTTGAACAGGAGCCCGTGGAGAGGGCTGGTTGAACAGTAGCCGGTGGAGTAGCGCGCGGCGGAGGCTGGATGAATAGGAGCCCGTGGATGAACAGTCGCAGGTGGAGGCTGGAGGAGGTCGACGGTGGATGAACAGTAGCCCGTGGAGGCTGGAGGGGGTCGACGTTGGATATGAACAGTATCCCGTGGAGTCCCGTTTTGCGGTACGCGACACCCCTCCCAATGAACAGGACCCCGGTTTCGACCGTAGCGCTCCAACACAAGTCTGTTTCCTCTATTTTGCGGTACGCCACACCCCTCCCGATCAACAGGACCCCCGTTTCGACCGTAGGAGGTTCGTTTCCTCCGTTTTGCGGTACGCCACACCCCTCCCAATGAACAGGACCCCGGTTTCGACCGTAGCGCTCCAACACAAGTCCGTTTCCTCTATTTTGCGGTACGCCACACCCCTCCCGATCAACAGGACCCCCGTTTCGATCGTAGGAGGTTCGTTTCCTCCGTTTTGCGGTACGCCAGACCCCTCCCGATGAACAGGATCCCGTTTCGAACGTGGCCGGTCGAACACAAGGCTATTTCCTCCGTTCTGCGGTACGCCAGGCCTCGTTTCCATCGGCTGTTCCGTCCAAGCCCTCCCGATGAACACGACGACGCATTCCGTTCTGACCCAGCCGGTTCGCTCCCCATGAACAGGACGACGACGCTGTTTCTCCGTTCCGACCCAGCCATGTACACGAGCCCTGGCCTTACGTATGCGCGAGTAGGCATTCAAGACCCCTCCCGTATGTATGTACGTGTCCGTATTTACTTTCTTGCACCCTGGCCGCTGTACGTACGTGTACATGCTATGTGTGCGCCTCTACTACGACACGTGCGCGCCTCTACATCGACCAGTATGTACGTACACGTTCGCGACCAGAATGACAATGGTACGTACGCTTCGACCAGGTGGGTCCCGACTGTCAGGCACTTCCTTGCGTGCGAAGATGTAGCTGGTGGGTCCCAGCAGTCAGGGGGGCGAATCAATTTTTTTTACCCAGACGCACTTCCTTGCATGCGAAGATGTAGCTGGTGGGTCCCAGCAGTCAGGGGGAACGTTTTTTTCGCGAAATACGGTGGCCCGTACGGTGGGTGCCTGCTGTCAGGTGGAGGAATTATTATTTTGCACGTAATAAGGAGGCACTTCCTGGCTGCGGCCGTGGACCCAGCTGTCAGCCTCTCCACGTACAGTACTCTTCCGATGGAAGTCGTTCCTTAACCACATTGACCACGCCGCGCCGAGAGCACCAGGGCAGTGGACGACGGCGAGGCCTAGGAAGGGGACGACGCGGAGCAGGGGAAGACGCGGCAGTGGAAGCCCGCGCGGAGAGGAGTACGAGGGTTCACTGGTTCAGCTGCGGTGTGAGGCTGCCGTCGCTGCAGGGCCTGGCCAGTGGTGGGAATAGTAGGGGGCGGTGAGGTCTCCGCGGCAGCACAGCCGGCCATGGGAGGCAGGAGCATGCGGCACGACCGGCGCTGCTTTGGGTGGCTGGAGCAAGAAGACCAGAGGTTGAAGAAGCACTACGGCCGTTGGATGGACATTGTACAGTCACTGGAGCTAGAATCGTTCATATTGACTAAGTTGACAAAGCACTCCGTCCCCGTCAACTTAGTAGGCCCACAAGTCAGCCACCCACCAAGGTGGGTCCCAACTAGCAGGGGGAGTATTCATTTTTTGTGCGTAATAAGGAGGCACTTCCGGTGGGTCCGAGCTGACAGCGGGGGGAACATTTTTTTCACGAAATACGGTGACCCATCCGGTGGGTCCCAACAGTCAGGGGGGAAACGTTTTTTTCACAAAATACGGTGGCCCGTCCGGTGGGTCCCTGCTATTAGGTGGAGGAATCATTATTTTCCGCGTAATAAGGAGGCACTTCTTTGCTGCGGCTGTCGACCCAGTTGTCAGCCTCTCCACGTACAGTACACTCCCGATGGAAGTCGTTCCTTGACCACGTTGACCATGCCGCGTTCTGTTGCATGCATGCGTCCATGGGCGTGGTGCGTCCCCACTGTCAGTCTCTCACGTACAGTCATGTTCCGATGACTCTCGGTTGTTGACCACGTTGACCACACCGTGCCGAGCGCACCAAAGGCCGGTGGACGACGGCGAGGCCCCAGACTGGAACGACCCGGAGATGGGGAAGACGGGGCAGTGGAGTCGCAGATAGAGAGGAGTGGGAAACTTGACTGGTTCGGGTGTGCGGCAGCACAGCCGCGGTGCCGCGCACGGGAGACAGGAGCAAGAACAGAGGTTGAAGAAGGAGCACGGCTGTTGGATTAACATCCAACGGTCCAGCTGCTAGAATCATTTGTTGATTAAGTTGACAAAGCCCTGCATACACGTCCGCTTAGTAGGCCCACAAGTCAGCCACCAAATCTGACGGGTCCCAACTGTCAATGGGAGGAATAATTTTTTTCGCATAATAAGGAGGCACTTCCTTCCGTGCGGAGATACAGCCGGTGGGTCCCAGCTGTCGGGTGGAGGAAACATTTTTTTCCAGCTTAATAAGGAGGAACTTTCCTTGCGTGCGACCATGGACCTCGTGGGTCCCAGCCGTCGGGCTCTCCACGTACAGTCCTCTTTCGATGACTCTTGTTTGTTGACCACGCCGCACCAAGCGCAGCGAGGCAGTGGATGATGGCGAGGCCCCGGATGGGAATGACTCAGAGATGGGAAGACGCGGCAGTGGAGTCGCAGATTGAGTGGAGGAGAAGGGCTATAACTAGTTCTGGTGCGGCGTGGGGCTGCAGTTGGTGGAGAATAACATGAGGTGTGGAGGGGTGGAGGGATAGCCTGGTCGGCGGTGGGGTAGCGCTTCACAGGGATGCGTGCTAAGCAGAGCCGCTAGGCGCCGGAGGCCAGACCAGGCGGTCCCGGCGACGCTGGAGGAAGAAGACAAGAGATTGAAGGTGCATGCCGACCAAGTTGACAACGCCCTGCGTAGGCTTCGACCTATTGGCCCACATGTCAGCCTGCAAAAATGTGGCATATATTTAACCCATGTTTTCTAGAATGTACAGTCCATTTGCTGGGCTGGGTGAACAAATAATTTCGCGTCAATGCGGCCCATTTATATTATCTTAGAAATCCCAGCCCATTTGCACTTCCTTCAAATACACGAATTAGCTCGGCTCGTTATATATATAATGTTATGTTAGAAGGAGCAATTAATATCAAAAATAAACCGGAGAGGCACATTTTTTATATACGTAATTAACAAATTAGCAAGTTATTGCCCAAAATAAAAATGAGCGCGTTATTATTACATTGGTCCTTAAAATCTTCGCAAGCTTTTATACGCAATCACAAGGATTTTCCTTGCGTGTGAGTCAAAAACAACCAGGATTTTCCTTGCCAACTTCTGTTAGACATTTACTTTTATAAGTTAATAAGACATGGGATGTTTTCATAATGTATATATAAGTCTCTATAAAATATATGATAATAGTAATAATATAAATATATATAATGTGGTTAAAAAAATACATTGGGCTGCCGATCTTTAAGAAAAACCCCATAGGCCGGTATGGACCTCAAAAAATAAGTTGAAACCACTGTCATCCGTATGTCATGGGCTACGCATGTTATTATACAAAACCTAGGCCTAGCTGATACTTGTTCGCCCTCTGGAAAAAATGATACCAGATCCCCGAGCGAACTGGATTATAGAGGGGGCCGGTGGCACAACTGAAGAAGCACATCAGGAGAGATTTTTTTCTTCAGTGGATGGCTCTCGATGGCGTTTTTTTACTTGCCTCTGCACCCTACAACTTGTATTTTTAGCCTCCCAGTCCGTGGTGGACCAGCAGCCCATTTGCTGGGCGGGCCAACCTACAGAAACCAGCACTCAATTTTTCATCAAGCCCCAAAAACAACGGAGAATATGTTTGTTTTGAGGCCGAAAACATTACGGCAGGGGTTGAGCGGGGGAGGGGGCAAGACAGAGCAAAAAGATTAAAAAGAGCTGATGCGCCGTTGCTACCCTAACAAAGCAGGTACAATTCTTCTCGGGAAGAAGGTGTGCCGTTGACACCCACACGTCACATACACCACAGTAGGCATACTAACAAGTTCACACACAAGCACGACAGAAAAGGTAAACATTCGTATCAAACTCAGGTTGACAGGACACATTCATATTCATAGCCAACATTCACTATCAACAACTCAAAAGATTCATATGTACACAAGTTCAGCATGTCTATGGATCCAAATGATTGATAGATCACACAACAATATTCATAGATAATTGACAAAAAGATTCAGTTATACACATGTTCAGTATGTTTATGCATCCAAATGATTGAGATCACAGCCAATATGATCCATGGACGAACTTTAATTACCTAGGGTACAGACTGGTAAATGGTGTTCAGTTGGAGGTACTTCTTGCTAAAATTAATGCTTGTACGAGTAAACTGTCGAGTACATAAGAGGCAGCACAAACAATCTGAACTTTGCTTGTAGGTTTATCCTCAAATAGTGGCCTCGTGCCGAGGGAGGTTTGAGCAACTTGGCCACTACTTTCATCTAACTAGTTTACTGGCTCATCTTGGTCTTGTAGCTCACAAAAATTCTACATTGCAGACTGGTAAATGGTGTTCAGTCGGAGGTACTTCTTGCTAAAATTAATGCTTCTACGAGTAAACTTTCGAGTACATAAGAGGCAGCACAGACAATCTGAACTTTGCTTGTAGGTTTATTCTCAAATAGTGGCCTCGTGCCGAGGGAGGTTTGAGCAACTTGGCCACTACTTTAATCCAACTAGTTTACTAGCTCATCTTGGTCCTGTATCTCGCCAAAATTCTACATTGCAGACGAGAAAGGAGGCGGTTGAGAAAATGAACCACCCAAATTTTTTGTGCAGTTCAACTGAAATGGAGCATCCCTGGCGTGCAGACTGATTAAGTGCCAGATGAATATACGTGTCAACCAACTTGTCTGGAATCTTTAGACTCCATGCCATACAGTTCGCTACCATATGTGCAGATAACCAAAAGGCACAAGTTGGGACCAAAGACTAGACTGCGTTTTTCTGGGCTATGCGCCAAGCAATATTTTTGGCGTTCACTCTCCTAATACTTGGAGTTTGACAATTGGTTGACGCCGGTTGATACTCGAATGAATATAGGCACTTCTTCTTGTCAACATCGATGCTTGTCTGAGTGAACTTTGGAGTACATAGCAGCAGCATAAGTACCTGTCCATCTGATCTTTTTGTGCAGTTCTACTGAAATCACCTGATGTAATGATTTGCCTGCGAGTTTAGGCTCCAAGTTACTCCTTTATGAAATCAGCAAACAGTAGCACAATACCAAATTACCAATACATATGACAAGCACAATAATCAGGATAAAGACCAGTACCAACCTGTGTGAGGTAGCATATCAATTACTATTTCCTTTGACTGGAAGCCGAGATAAGCCAAGCGACTGACAGCAAAGGAAGAATGCAAGCCGAGATTAGCGACTAACAGGAAAGGAAGGAAGCCGTCGAGGTAATGAAGCACCCAAAGTTTTTGTGCAGTTCCACCAAAATCGAGCATCCCTGTTGGCACATATATTGAGAGAGTGAGATTACTGTAATAGTGGTACTAGTTGATGAAACATACACTAAAAAATAGAAGCACCCTCATTATCTTAATGGGTAAAGTTAGCATTCCCTCCCTGCTCCACCACATGATTCACCTCATAGACAAACATACACACGTACATGATTCAGCATAGGGTGCTACTAAAGATTTGTTTAACTCCGACAGGAAAATTAGGCAGGAATAAATTAGTGGTACTTAAGTACTCCTAATTAATTAAGTGAGACATCAGAAGTGGAAGGGCTCCTTGGAGGATTGTCTCATATGTAAGGTAGTCGTTGCCGGAGCCCTTGAATGGCCTCGACTGAGGCCTCTGGCTTCAGCAAGATCGCCTTGGCACTGTTTACTCTTCTTTTTCTTCCTCTTCATGCTCTGTTTCTCAGTCTCCTCACCAGTTGGTGAAACCAAGTACATGATTGGCCTTCTACTTCAGAATTGGTTTTGTCAGTGAGGGAGTACAAGTGTACTAGTAAAAAATAGCATTATTTTCTCATGGCGCAAAATAGAGATGAACACATGCATTAAATATCATTCTTACCTAAAGGAAGGTTATGGTGCCAATATGGATGATGACGATTGGAACACATATCTCCCTTTGTGCAGTTCCACCGAAATGAACCAACTGTTCCATTCTAACATTCCAGTTAAACAGCACAGAAGTCACTTCTTTTAAGAAGAGTTTTGTGCAGTGCACCAAAAGGTCACAACAGCAACCAGGTGAAATGGATATACCTGTCTGCACAAAAAGCTATAGAGGAAACAGTCAGAGTCTCAAACAATTACATGCAAAAACATTTGGCTAAACTTTTCATGGCATATAACAGTGGCATGGCTTCATTTTTACCAGGGGCATTAGATTAAGAATAGCTAAATATTTGGTATAAGGGCATGGGACAGTGGGTGCACCAGCAGTCCAGCACCATGTACCTAAACAGGGGCATAAAGTGGTGATTCATAGTTTGTTGCCCCGAGAAACAAACATCCAAGAAACATATCTGGGTTGGTCCCATTTTTGTTCACTCTACCCACCTACTCATATGTGTGGATAGAAAATCTAGTCCTGGTCATACCACTGTGTACAACGTTACCCCTATATTTCCCTTTTCGACCAAGAGACCGGTTGGATGACCAGTCTGTACTACTTTCACCCCCTTTCCTTCCTGTTTGTACCAAGTTCGATGTACTACATACTAAATTCCCCCACCCCCACTTTATTTCTTGTTTGAACCAAGTACAAGATTCGACTCCATGAAGTAGCTTTACCTCTAACAATAAAAGAAAAAAAGGTGACGTTGGACCATCCGATCAAAAGGGGCTGAGAGGTAGAAAATGATGCACATGCAGCAACGTAGCGAGCTGGGGAAGTAGAGCTAAGGAGGTTTCAAAGGAAGATATACCTGAAGGTCGTCGGGATGTGGATAGGTGGGCGGCGGGAGGCCGGATCTGCCCACACTAGGGCAATGACGAAGGGATCGGAGGACCTCTCACGCTGGCGCTCGGCCAGAGATAATGGTGCGGCCGACGGTGGGTCTCCTCCCTCGCTGTCGACGACGGCCTAAATGCTGCCCTTCCTCCCCTTCACCGGCAGAGGGGGATACGTCCAGCTCTGTAACCAGCGGTGAGGATAGAAAGACAGTGTTTTTTGAAGGGAGAAAGACAGTGTTACCACCCCTATCTGGTTTAGATCTGGAGAGGATGAGAGTGTGTGAATAGAGCAACTCTAGCAAGCAAGCGCGGAGGCTCCGGCCTATATATACGTAGTGGGGTAGTTTTCCTTTTTCACTCCATCAAAACAATCATTTAAAATTGTGTACTACGTGCCAGGTCGCCTTTTTTTAGTTGTTGATTGTTTTTTGAGATAGCTACCCGCTTGTTCCAAGGGGTGTTACGGTGTGCCAGGTCGCACTTTTTTTTGAGGGTGCGAGGTCGCACTTTGTATCGTTCAAGTCTGGTACAAGTCCCTCCATTAAATGAACAACCACCCACTCGTAAAAATTGTGAACAAGCCCACGACTAAAAGTATCGGAAACGTGGGTTGCCCCAACATGCATTATTATTTATATTTTCTACTCCCTCCGTTCCTAAATATAAGTCTTTTTTTATTCGCCACACCTAAGGCAAGAATTTTTTTATTAGCAGTGAACCCCACATGTCATAGACACAAAAAGTGTGGCAAGATTCCCTTAGGCAAGCCAAAGTGTGTCTAACAATTTGAGAAACTCAAGTTAGGCAAGTGTCGCAAGTGTGGGAAAAATAATGTGGCAACATAAGACAAACATAGTCACAATCCAAACAGCCCCGTAATTTTTTGTGACATGCATGAAAATTTGGTTAGTTAAATTTATAGTCAAAATTTGGCAAGGTGCATCAAATCAACACATGCAAGTATCAAAAGGGAGGTCACGGCATGCATGCATGCGTTGTACTCTCTCCGTTTCCAAATATAAGTCTTTTTAGAGATTGCAACAAGTGACTACATACGAAGCAAAATATGTCTACATACATCCGTATGTAGTAGTCCATTTGAAATGTGTAAAAAGACTTATATCGAGTGCAGTGCTTTGATGTGTCGCGTCAACTCGTACAAGACCGAGAAATTTGATTACTACAACGCGCCCTCCCTCGCGCATGAGCGTGGTGGCTGGCAGGACTAGTAGGAGCTTTCGCTACATGCTTCTTGACGGCGGCGAACTTGCGGATGGAGTTGACCATCATGTCGTCCATGCGAGAGGCGAAGTCGGTGTCGGCGAGGGCTATGACGCCGGCGGTCGCCAGCACCGTCTGGAAATGCTGCGCGGTGCTGGACCGCAGGCTGGCGCCTTGGATGATTTGGCACAGCCGACTGCCGCTCGCGACCATCGCCTCCATAGGTGCTTCTGGCTTCTGGTCACTTGGTCTTGGATTGGAGTGAGTAGTGTTGCACAGTGATTGAGAAAGAACATTTATTGTCAATCTAACCCTGCCATCCATACACCTCTTTGGTTTAGAGTTAGTTCAGGGTTAGAATCTAACTCTAACCTCTAACTGAGTTAGTAGAGTTCTCCTCGTCTCGGTTCATCGCCATCATACTTTCCCCATTTCTGTGTTTTCAGTATCCTGCGAATCAAAGAGGCCCTTAGACTGGTTTAGGTCCGGTAGTTTTTTATAAACGTGTCATGTCCAAAATTTAATGAACGTGCTCCGGTTTCTACGAAAATAATCTGGTTTCATGTAGTAATTCATTTATTTATTTATTCTTCTGCGGGGGGTTTGCATGTAATTCGTGAGGTCTGAAATGTAAATTACCCCGGCATATGCTCCGAGTCGTGCATGCACTACGACCCAGATGCTCTATGTCCCACATGTCGGCGAAAGGGTGCACGTGGAAATAGCCTAGGAGTACATATAGGAGGATAAATGCGTGAAAAAATATGTACGGTGAAGCGTAGCTGCGGTTCGAAAAGGAGACCTAAAGTGATGACAGGTATAGGTCGCACGCACCCAACTAGTGGTAGTACTAGAGATACGACTGCTTTTTCCCTAAAAAAGAGGTACGAGTGCTCAGTACTCCTATTCTATCAACGCGTGTCCCATCTGACAACAGCGTCTGTGCTACAGCTAGCTCTTCTCCCTCGTTTCTCTCTTCTAATTCTAAACTCAGCCGACGCCCGGTGGGCGGTGTGGGGATTTGCCGATGGTCGGTTTGCTCAACTGCGGCCCCACCTCACAGTGAAAACGTTACTTCTGGAATAAAAATGCCATATACTCCTATACTAATAAAACATTAAGGCCACGAGGCGGTGCAGTGCTGGTTACAGGAGGCAAGAAGAAGAGATGCATCCATCGACGACGTCCACCTCCTCAACTCAGGGCGCCGGCCCACCGAACAGCGGCTAAGTAGTAGCGGCTTTCGTGGCCAGGTCGACGTGCTTCTGAACAATGGCGTCTAAAGATTCCAGCCGCTGGAAGAAGGCCAATGTCTTTCTGTCCATGCTGGCCTTGTAGTGGCCTATGTAGACGATTTCCTCGTAGACGTGGATGTGCAGGTCGACGGTTTCTTGCATGGTGAGGCGCTGCTCGACGAGCGCGGCCTCGAGGTGCACATTCTTCATCACGACCTCCGGCAACTGCAGGGCCACCAGGGCTTGAAAGAGTTTGTCACCATGGAGGCCGATGAGGGTGGCAGGCAATGAGGAGCCTGGGCGCGCGGGCTGGAGTAGTACGGCAAGGTCGTCCGCGCGCTTCTTGACGGCGGCGAACTTGCGGATGGAGTTGACCATCATGTCGTCCATGCGAGAGGCGAAGCCGCCATCGGCGAGGGCTACGACGCCGGCGGTCGCCAGCACCGTCTGGAAACGCTGCACGGTGCAGGGCCGCAGGCCGGTGCCTTGGATGATTTGGCACAGCCGACTGCCGCTCGCGTCCATCGCCTCCATAGGTGCTTCTGGCTTCTAGTCACTTGGTCTTGGATTGGAGTGAGCAATGTTGCGTAGAGACTAAGGAGTAGATGGATTGGAGTGGTGGGGCGCCTTTATATGAGAATCCAAACTCTGTTGCATTCACATCGTGTTGGCTCTATTCTGCTTCTCCAATTAATTCCCTCTGCATGTAGAGTAATTTGAGGATGCATCATTGACCGTTCAATGTCTCGGGAACCGCTACCCTCTCCCTCCTTGGCATTCAAGCACCTATGGAGGCGACTGCCGCTCGTGTCTATCGCGTGTCAGGAGACGTTCCCGTCGACGACGAGGTGCCTATGGTGACTTCATAAATTTCAAGATGATAGTACTAGTATACTCAATATTGTGCACCGCGGCCAAGGCCGAGAGGAAAACGAGAGAACTATGTATTTATTTACGGTGTAGATTCACTCATTTTGCTCCATATGTACTCCGTCTCGGTGTAGTCTAGTCACTTGTTGAAATCTCTAGAAAGGCAAATACTCCTTTCTGGTTTACAGGGCTATACTAGCAAGTACTTACTACAATAGTGGGCTCACATAGCAATTTTGTCTCATGCAAGAGCCTGGCTATATGCGTGCTCCAAGGGTCACAACTACCACGTTCGGGTTGCACTTGGCTCTTCGCCTCTTGGAGAAGACGAACAATGATGTTACTACTACTGCTTCTACATTATCGAATCCACTGCTGCATGTCCGTCCACCGCGAGTGGGAGGGATAGCATGTTGTAGTACTATATAAGCAAAAGCCTGTCCTCGTCTGCGAGCCACCGCGCGCATGGGCGAGGGAGAAGGCATGTAGTAGTAAAATCAAGCTTCTCCTCGTTGTACGAGTTGACGCGACACATCATAGCACTGGCCCCACATGGTTGCCTCTAAACTTGGCTGAAAGACCCGCAGTGTACAATACTCCATTTGATGCAACCTCTAACATTTACCCCACCACAAATTAAAATATATATTCCTGTCTTCACCAGATGAGCGTGCAAACTAGAATCACCAGGATGACAGGTAGGGCCAGAAGATAATTTTAATCAAAAAAATATAGCATGGAGCCGACCCCAACGATTTTATGCTTACAGGCATGGTACACGCTATCCTAGACTACTCTATGCATGAAAATGCCACACGAGTGTCTGGGCTACGGTTGGCTCTTTGCCTCTTCGGGAAGTCGAACAAAATGATGGAGTACTACTGCAGTGGAGGAGTACTACAGTATGCTTCTGGCCATCTGACACCGATTGAACTGCTGCATGTCCACCGCGTACGAGAGGGAGAGCGTGTAGCGAACGAAAGCTTCTCCAAGTCCTGCCAGCCACCACACTCATGGGCGAGGGAGGGACGCAGCTTCATTGACTTACTGCTCCTGCCTTTGCGTCCATGACAGGTGGGACCAACAGGTCGGTGGCCCACCTGTCATGTAGCCAAAGGCAGGTGCGGTTAAGGCGAGAGGGCGTTGTAGTAATCAAACTTCTCGGTCTTGTACGAGTTGACGCGACACATCAAAGGACTGCACCCGATATATTTCAATAATTTGCGTTTACCGATGATTTAATTACAACGCATGCATGCATGCCGTGACTCTCGTTTTGATACTTGCATGTGTTGATTTAATGCACCTTGAAGTAGTATGAATATGTGACGGTAAAGCTTTGTAATGCCCCGGCCCTAATAAAGTGAGAGATGGTTGTGCGCGAGGAGGGCGAGATCATGCAGTCGGAACAGGACCCGACGATGGAGCTCTCTATGGTCTCGATGGACCTCACCTTGCTCCACTGCCCCTTGTGCCTCTGCCCCTTGAAGCCTCCAGTGTATGAGGTTCGAATACACCTCGTCCGTTCGGCTGATCGAGCAAGGTGCGGGTTTCTTGATTGATGTGTTGTTCGATTGATTTGTGCAGTGCAAGGGAGGGCACCTGGCTTGCACGGACTGCCGCGTCGAGCGCCACGGGAACCAGCGGCAGTGCCAGAAGTGCGAGCGCGGCGGTGGCTTCGACGTGCGGAACACGGCAGTGGACGCCGTCCTCTCCTCGGTGAGGGTGGAGTGCCCGCACGAAGGCTGGGGGCTCTACGTCAGTTACCACAAGCTCGCCGATCACCAGAGCGTGTGTCCGCTCGCGCCCTGCAAATGCCCCGTGCACGTCTGTGGCTACGAAGGCCCGCCGCCGTGGCTCTCCCACCACATCAGCACCGTGCATCCCATGCCCGTGCACGGGATCCAGTACGGCAAGGCGCTCCAGCTGCAAGTGCAACTGTCGGAGCCACGGCTCTTGCTGTTTGTGGAGGAGGACGGCCGCGCATTTTTCTTGATCGGCGGCGTGCTCAACATCGGCGCGCCTATCGCCGTGTCGGTCGTCTGCATCAGAGCGGGGGCGTCCCCACTGCTGCACTACGTGGCCAAGTTCTGGGCGAACGGCCCGCCGGGGGAGCCCAAAGGCAGGACCGACGCCGTTAAGGTGGAAATGGAGGTGACAAGCAGCAGGGATCCCGGCGACGTCGCCGTGCAGGAGCTGACCTTCTTCACTGTTCCGCCCAAGCTGCTGGCCGGGGCTAAGCTAGTGTCCCTCCACATTCAGATTGACAAGATCACGTCCTAAATGATTCTACAATGCCTTCTGTTTATCTTAGTAATATGCTAATATAGGGGTTAGCTCGGTCTACTTTAGCTTAAGAGATGGTGGGTTTTGTGGCGATGCAGCAATTACCTCGACATTAGATCAGCAGTGAAAGTAATTTCGAACAGTCGAATGGATATTTTGTGTCTGTTGGATATAAAGATCCTTTGGGTAAGAAGTAACAACTTATATGCTTTTTTTTCAAAACGGAACAGCGATACTAGTATAGTTTTTGTTGACATGCACTAATATTTTCAAAACGGACGTCGGGCTGTAGCTAGAAGGGCGGTTGGGACGCAGCATCAGCCCATACCGCGGTGACCCCCGATTGGGACGCACCGACTGTGGATTTTCTCCCTCGCCGATGTCGACCGCGTCAACGCAGAACATTGTTCCCTTCCCCCAGCTGCGGGATCAGGCCGGATAAGTGACCAGCGGTGTGGCCACCGTCGTTCTATGCTTGTGAAGAGAGCAACCCAAGCATGTAGGCTTGTAGCTTAGGCTCCTGCTAGTGTATATATAGTGGTTTTCTTTTTCTCTCCATATCAACAATTTTATATTGCGTACGTGTCATTGAAGAGTGAAATGATGGTTGCTTCTTCCGACTAACTTACTGTGTGATTTGACTGCTCCTTTAGTGGCCCCTACACGTACTCCCCCTACGTGTATGCAACAGTCACACGTACACATGGACGCAAAAACGCGTGCAACACCCTAATGCATGCATGTCCGAGCACACGACAGAACACACATGGTCACGCTCAAGTGCTCAACCTACACGTGCATGCACACACATACTCAGCCAGGGTAAGCTAGTGACCGTATAAACACCGGAAAATGTATATATTGAGTGCAATGAGCGTATTATGAAGTCCACTGACCGTATTTTTACAAATATATAGTGACAGACAGTGTATTTATCTCGTTTGAAATTAAGCCATATTAACCAGAGAGGAGGCAGTATGGACTAGCATTACTTTGCTGTGTACCGTCAACTTGCCGAACGAGGAGAAGCTTGCGCGCGGTGGCTCGCAGGACAAGGAGAAACTTTTGACTAATGCAAGTTGTCCTTCGCTCAGGCAGTGGACGTGCAACAGTTAATTCGGTGTCAGATTGCCAGAAGCATACACTATACTAGTACTATTATTGTTGCACTTCCCGAAGAGGCGAACAGCCAAGCGCAAAGTTTACTAGTACTACTACTATAGTCTATAGAGGTACTATACTAGTATTAGGAACCGGATGGAGGAGCGTCTGCACTCTTATTATATTTTTAAAATGTGATAAAGCAATCTTCAACACATTTGGTTCTCTTCGAGGGTTCTCGCATGTGATAATGGAAGTTGATTGCATGGAACACTCGCCACAATTCTCGCTTAATTCTAGCTCATATCCTGTTACAAATAGGAGCGCTCGGTAATATTTCCTCTTTTTTTTGTTATTCAGCATGTAAACAGGTCAGCAAACCTTGCGGCGCATCTTTGTGCGAACCGTGCTTGCTGCACTTTGAATGTGGCCGAGGGCTGGCTTGATGAAACACCTCGCTTCCTACTTCTTTTTTTGCGGGGTACCTCGCTTCCTAGTGACCAGTGTCTTGGCTGATCGTCCTAAGAATGCTTATATATGAATAAAGCTCTCTCATTTACCCGCAAAAAAGATTAAGCCATATTAACCGGAAAGGAGGGAGTATGGACTAGCACTACTTGTTGGTGTGTCCCGTCAACTCGCAGAACGAGGAGAAGCTTACAGGACAAGGTGAAGCTTGCTTACGCCTTTTGACTAATGCAATGTACCCTCGCCCAGGCGGTGGACATGCATCAGTTCATTCGGTGTCGGATTGCCAGAGGCATACACTTTAGTACCGAACATGCGGAGTACCATCATTGTTCGACTTCCCGAAGAGGCGAAGAGCCAAGGGCAAGGTTAAGTAGTACGAGTAGTACTACTACTAGAACCGCATGGTCGAGCCTCTGTACTATTATTTTTCTTAATCTTTGACTAGCAATGTGCCCGCCCGTTGCAACGGATCCAAAATAGAATAATGCATGTTCATGAACTTCAAAGAAAAACATTCTAGTTTTGGTGTATATATATCACTCAAAGTATATTAGGTTTCACGCAAAATATATTCCTCGTGGCTGTTTTGATGAGTTGAGGGGGGATGTGATTGGTTTCTGGATACTACAGGGTTTTCTGCAAATTATAGCAGAGAAGAGGGGTCTTGTTGCAAAAACATCACAACTTACCTCACAGACGTTAGATGCGGATCTGATGGTCAAAAGTGACAGATGGCAGACACACCATCATCACCAACTGAGTCTTTTATAGAAGTATATATATCTTTGATAAAGTACACATTTATTCCGGAGAAGGGCGGAAAACGGCAGCCCAACATGTAATGATGATATCGATCAACCATGCTCGAATATATCTTGGCCTCCGTGTGAGCCCGTCTGTGTGTTCTCGCTCCTCGTCTCTCTCAAGGAACGGCGGGTTGGCCATTTTGCCGTCAATTGAGATTGGTTTGCTCACACTCCGGTCCCATATGTCAGTGATATGCCAAGAGGAGGTGCGTTGACCGACTGGCCATACGCGTACTTGGTTTTGCACCTTCATACTACTCCTCCCTCCGTCACAGTTTACAGGGGGCGCTTCATTATGATGCATTTCTCTCAATGCATTTCCACCACCAGAGAGACTTTAGACGCATTTGGTTTAATGCTCAATTAATTAGGGCGTGGTAACCGCAATTTTCTCTCGATGTAGTACTACGGAGTGGAGTAAGTGCATGCATGTGTCTACCCGGGGTGGAAGCACTGCATGCATGTGTGTACGCACTATTTCCTCTAGTAATAGACGCCGTGCTATAACTACCAATGCTATTTTTCAGGCCGATCGCTAGATGCCTTGGTCCCAGAGATTTTCTCTTTCTCTGAAGCGCGCTCTATAAACAGTGACGGATGGAGTAGTATGAGCGGATTCAAAGAAGAGCGTATTGATGGTTGCTTCTTCCGAGCAACTTACAGTGGGAAAGGTGGGGCTTATGATTTGACTGCTCATTACTCACTATTAATGTGGCGCAACGACCGGTCTGAGTCTCCCATGCGGCTGTGCACTACCCCCTTGGTTCTTAAATATACTCCGGAGTATTTGTCTTTCTAGAGATTTCAACGAGTGACTACTCAAATATTTGTCTTTTTAGTGATTCAAATGGACTACTACATACGGATGTATATAGACATATTTTAGAGTGTAGATTCACTCATTTTGCTCCGTATGTAGTCACTTGTTTAAATCTCTAGAAAGACAAATATTTAGGAACGGAGGGAGTACACATACGAAGCAAAATGAGTGAATCTACACTCTAAAATATGCCCATTTGAAATTTGTAAAAAGACAAATATTGTTGATGACAGTTGCAACGACAAAAAGAAGCATATTCCTTGTCCTAAGGGAAGATAACAACATGGTTGTGTTTGTCCAAAACGGTGTGAGGACGAGATTGCAATATGGAAAGTACGCCGGACGAGCTACGTTTTGTGCAAAGAACTATGGACGATCCACATGCAGCGACGTGGGAAGACGGGCAGTGGAGCAAGGCCGGAGGGGATACCTGGAGGTCATCGGGATGTAACTAGGTGAGCGGCGGCGGGCGGAATGTGCCCATACTGCGGCAGCGAGCAGGTGGCGTAGGCCCTACTGCACCGGAGCTTGGTCAGAGAGGACGGCGTGTATCGCAGATCGGGACGTGCTGCCTCGGCGTCGTCGAACGGAGAAACAACGCACGTCCTCCCTTTCCGTCGGCGGACGGGATGCGGCCGGATCAGTGACCAACGGTGAGAGAGAGAGAGAGCGGCCACCGCAGCCTTGTGTGAGATACTCTGAAGAGAGCCAAACCAGGCAGCTCCATTGTATATAGTGGAGCGGACTACCTTTTTCTCCATAAAAATCGGTTTATATTATGTGTACGTGCCATTGAGCGATATAACTTTATTTAAAAATAACGCGCCAACGCATCAAGTCAAACTTTGTTTCGTGCACGTGTGGTACACGACCTCCGTAGGTAAACAACCGCTACACACGTTCAAATTAGCACGTGGGCTGCCATTCCATACAGAAATGAGCTCCACCGTGTACCCGCGCGGGTGTGGCTGGGCACGAAGCGTGAGTACGTGCACGGTGCACCTATTCTTTTCTTGTATACGTACACCACCTACGTGCGGTTGTGTGAGAGAGATACAAACATGGAGAGATATAGTGTGTGGGTTCGTGAGAGTTTTTTTAGGGGGGGGGGGTCAATCAAAAAATGTAACATATGCAATGTGTGTGAAATAGAGTCCTGGATATATCATATATATAGAGGGGGCGATCCATGAGAAGAGAGTGGAGGTATCATCGACTTGAGATGTCCATAGAATTGAAGAGAGGGATGATGTGTGTGTGTGCGCGCGCGCGGTCGATAAAGAGTGCCATCGAATTTGTGTGTGCCCACGTCAAAGATATAGAGTGGCTGGCCTACTAGAACGAGAGAGGGGACAGGTGCGGTTTGTCTCTGTGGCATGGATACCTACCTACAGCACTCGACTATCGGTGTGTGGTGGGGGGAGGGAGGCCTAATTAACTATAGAGGTACAATGGCTGGTATATGTGTGGAGGAGGAGAGAGGCCTACCTCATGTATTAAGGGAGATCGATCGGCATCCATGCATATGTGTAGGAGAGGAATAAGGTTGGGAGAGAGACAGAGCTAGAGTTTTGGAGGGGGTGGCAGTGGAGTTACTTCTAACAAATGGTGGGATAGGCTAGCTAGACAACCGGAGGGCATGCCTGCAATATCAATAAGAGAGGGGATGGCTGCCTGTCTGTGCACGTGCGTGTGAGAGACGGGTCAGGAGGTATGCATGAATGATGGGGGGCGATATGGCTGCGGTAAGCAGACATAACTACATAGGAAGATCAATCGTCCTTTGTCAGAGAAAGGAGAGACATAACTTGTGGTACGTCAATCGATGGGGGGGAATAGTTAAAGTCGACCTAGGTATATGTTGGGAGATCGATCGGTATACATGCATGTGTGTGTTAGAAGCAAATGATGCACGGGGAGAAGGATAGAGAGAGAGGGATGCATCTAGGAGGTGGTGCGAGAGTCATACTATATCGAGGGGGAAGGAGTGTGCGAGTACGAGATCGATGAAAAGAGTGGTGGGAGTGAGGCATGGACGGTGATAAGAGAAGAGGGGAAGCTTGTGTTTGTGCTAGGCATACCTGGCTAGAGAGGCATATCGATCGATGTGTGCCATAAAGAAGGAGCTGAGGGGGCCTACACACACCGTGGGTGAACGACCTAAAGTGAAAAGACGAATTTGCACGATGGAGATAGAGAATGCTGAGGGAGGGTTAGAGGGATGCGGGCGTCTGCATGCACGAGAGAAAGTTAGCGCTAGCTAGCTACAAAGATAAGAGGATTGTGTGGGTGTAAAAGACGAATAGAGATCATACTTCATTATAAAAAGCGAATTTGGATATTTGAAGAATTTATCATAGTGTTTTAAACCGACGCATGTGTGAATATATATAACAGTGATACACATGGTGTGGTTATGAACATGTTATACTACATATAATATATTTTATCTCTACTCTTATAAAAAACGGAGTTGTTGATGATGGTGCCATCCTGCAATATAGGCCGTCCGATTTATATCTGACAGATAGGAAGGAAACTATGGCAATTTTGAAAAAAGATATCCACACCCCTCTCCATATTTGCAAATTAGGCCTCCCCTTGATCATGTTGATGTTCTGTGGAACGCATGGGCATCTTGCTAGTACTACGTATAACATATAGAACATTGATCATAATTTGGGCTAATGTGTGGCTTTTGCAGCTCAGGTCTAAATACTTGTCATAACGTAGGGGGCGGGGCACTATACTATGTGTGATAAACACGGTGTACACGTATGGAACAAGGTTTAGATTATGAATATATAGTTAGTACATCAAATGTACTATTATTTGGAATGAACATCAAGTGTATTCAAAAAATAGAATTCGAGTTCATGTAGTACACATAGTTCATATCTATCTCTATAGTAATCATGTGGTGTGTTATTAAGGTAATAGACGAATGATGGTTGAAGTTGGCAACAATCATGATTGTAGATTTGTTATTGAAATAGAGAAACGAATTCAAATTCAGTTCGAATTGCAGCGACAGTATAGACATTTGGAATGCACTAAAATGTTGGTATGAGTAGGTTACATGCATTATACAGCAAGCGAAAAAATTTAATTGGACATACCATGGATTCATACTACCGAATAGCATTTAATTGCACTAAATTGTTGGTATGAGTAGCTTTAAATAGCATTTTCATAGTAAAATGGGGCAAGACTCTCTCTTTGTGTGGTGTGAATAGTTTTATTTTTTTCATTTTCTTTTTGGTTGAGGGAAGTGCGAATTGATTTGGTATGTACAAGTACAATATTACACGTTAGGCTTGTCCCTAAAATTCAACCCGTGCCTTGTTATATCCCGAAAATTTAGATATCGTGCTCCCAAAATTGGCGCCTTCACAACCCGTGCCTTGCTATCCCGAAATTACAATGTGCGCGAAAACTCCCTCCAGCTGCCAAATCCCGACACGCGAAATCCCCCTTCTAACCTGAGCCGAAAGGGCCGCTAGTTCAAATCGGTGAGGGGTACTTTTGTAACACACCCTACATTTTGGACAAGCGCGTCCCTAAGTCATGGTTCACCCCCTCCCATCGCCTCCTTTTTGCCATTCGAAATCCCAGGCCGCCATAACCTCTCCGCTCCAGCCACGAAACCCCACCCTCCTCCGTCCGCCACCTCACCGCTGCCCAGCCGGAGCCTCTTCCCCGACGACGTCGTCCACCGCAACAGCTCGACGTCCCTCGTCCACCTCCCCGGATGAGGATCCGTCGTCCATCTCGTCGTCCCGCCGGTTCAGCCGCCCCGTCCTCCACCTCCAAGGAGCTGCTCCGACGATCGCCTCGTCTATCACGGCTGCTCCATCCCCACAGCGCCGCCTTAACCTGCTCCACCGGAACCGCAGCATTCTCACCGACTCCTCGGACGAAGCCGAGGCCTACTCGCTGCCACCAAAGAGGGTGTACACTCATCGCATCGCACCTTCTCCTTAGCTCGACCTCCCGGCGCCGCCGGTGCTCCATCCCGCACCCCCATGGAGCGGCTACCTTGAAGCCGGCGCCGGGGCGACATCTCCACGGCGGCTCTCCCCCAGTGCGAGGCCCCTTCGGCGGCGGCGTCCATACTAGTCGGATCTGCTGCTGCTGCTCCGGCTCTCGCTCGCTCGCGCTGCTGCTGCTGATCCGGCTCTCGCTCGATTGCTCGCTCGCCCAGCTGCTACTGCTCCGGCTCTCGCTCGCTCGCTCGCGCTGCTACTGCTGCTGCTCTGGCTCTTGCTCGATCGCTCGTTCGCCCAGCTGTTGCTGCTCCGGCTCTCGCTCGCTCGCTTGCGCTGCTGCTGCTGCTCTCCCCCTCGCTCGTGCTGCTGCTCTGCTCCGATTTAGCTACACTTCAGTCGACTGAATCGAATTTTGGGTCAGTCGATTTTCAGGGGGTGGGGGGCTCGCCGGAGTTAAGGAAGAACCACCCGCAGCGGGGACAGGGGCTCGCTGGAGAGGTACCCCACTATCTATCTTAGGGTTCAGGATGGGGGCGGGGGGCCTATAGGGCTGGCCGGGGCAGCGGCGAACCGGCGGTGGGGAGTTGTTTCGGGGCGGCGAGGCGGCGCTGGGGCCGGCGGTTCGGCCGGTGGTGGCTGGCGGCTCGGGGGGGTGCAGGTTGAAGATGAACTACAGGCCCTCCCTAAACTACATGTCAAGTGCCTCTCTGCTACCATTGCGTTCAGTTTCGACAGTAACCTTCAGATTCCACAGTAAATTTCAGTTTCGACAGTTAAGTTCAGAGTCAGCACTTTTTACCTCATCTGTTGTAGTCAGGTGGTTTTTGGTGATGTAAATTTTACATCTATTTTACATCATCTATTGGAGATGCTATTAGAATCCCACTTGAGATTGACGATGTCTGTCTTGTGCTGCTTCAGCCTTGACGTCTTACGGCTCACCGGGGCTGCTCCAACGACAGAACGATCCATCACAACAGAGCAGTGCCATGGACGCCGTCTACAGATTCCTTAGATCTTCCTCCACACCTCCGACAGCCACCTCTGCCTCAACTGCTTCAGCGACCAACCCAATGATGCTGAGGTCGACACGGCTACGGCAAAGAGGTTATACACTTGTTGCATCACTTATTACTATACATTCATGTCGATCCATTAGGACTATTTTGGTTCAACGGAAAAACATAGCAATAGGGAATTTTCCAATGGCACTCTACTATTCAATTATTCATGCATTTTGTTGAAAGGAATGAAGCAAAACATCCACCTGGACCTACTTTTCAAAATCCTATGCATGAAAACAAGACCAAGTGCATTAGTGGCAGAATAACATTCTAACTGTACACGCTTTCATATGGTTTCACTTTATTTTGGCCATGTTTCTTTGCACTCCTCTGCTCTTCCAATTCCTGTAAACCAAACACCCAAGTTGACAGAAATCATGTGTTTACAAATGCTCTGTTTACCATGTGCATTCCTATCCTATTCCGGTGTTTTTCCTATCCCTGCATTTTTAGAATCATGCAAGCCAAATGAGCCCTTACAGAATTACTTCAGTTACAGGTAGGTGTCGAAGGGAACTTTGTGTGGTTTGTCCTGCTCCTGCCGCGACGTCGTCCACCTCACCTGAGGTGCTCCATCGACAGAAACATCCACCAAACCAGACATCACGACTCCTGACCATCTTTCGCCGCCTCAGATCTCCTTCCCTGCCGTCGGCACCCACCGCAACGGCATCACCATCATCGACTCAGCAGATGAACCTGAGGAGTACACGGGTCCACAAGAGAGGTCACACTCTTTTGATTCTGCTTATGTTATGCATTGCTTAAAATTACCTGCTACTTTATCGTCCTATTCACCTCTTGGACTCCAAGTCAGGTCCAAATTAATGTTCAAACTTGAGTTCTAAATTAGTTATGGGGCACATATCGAGGAAGCAATGGATAGTATCTCTGTCTAATATCTGGTTCACCTAGGGTATGCCTATGTTGTTCATCTTGGGTGGGAAACAAATAGTAAAGCAATCATCATATGTCTTTTTATTAAATTAAAGCAATCATCAGCCTGCTATCATTATTTTTGGATCCATCCACTGGTTGTTACCATCACTCTAAATTTCTGCATGCTCTCCTTACATAATCTCACCATATTTTTTTCGTATGCATGTCAGATATTGTACACAGTCATGCTGAACATGTAGAGAAAAAGAGAAGAGTTTTGCGCGGCAATACAATGTCATGCAGACATCGCTCCATGGTGGGTTCAATGGCAAACCCTCCCCACCCCTCTCCAGATTGTAATCCAGAGGAAGATATCTGTTCTGAGGCGGATTCAGACACCGCTGACCACTCCTATTTACCCCCAAGGTGTTTGCTCTACCTTGGCATGATGATGTTAGTCATATCATGCATATGTTGCCTTGCAGTGCCTACTTTTGAAATCATATATGTCATCTGCTTAGTTTAGACATGTTCTGTAATGCCACCTGTTTAGTTTCTATATCGTATATGGGAATTATGCAGTCTCATGTCTTTTAGCCAGCCATAATATACGTGAAATGTGCAATGCCATCCTGTTTAACCAGGCATCATATATTTGAATGATATCTTGCCCATCCTTTTCTTCATTACATTTCCATTTGTCGACAATGTTTGTACATTTAACTACTCTTCCTCTGAATCAGCCATTTGGGTGGGAGATTGAAAAATCTGGAGTGAAAACAAGGCCTTTTGAGCAGATAGTGCTACCTGTCGAAGCAGATCTCTTGTTGGGTCCCGATAGCTCCTCAGAGATGGATTCAGAGACAGATGACCAGTCATATTCCCCCATCGAGGTGTATGCTCTAACTTGGCACGGTTATACTGCTCATATCATGCATATGGTGTCTTGCATTGCATAGATTAGACATCATATACACAATATTCAACACCGTGTTCTTAGTTCAGACACCATATCTAATGCCCTCTGTTTAGCATATAAATCACATACGTGAATTAAATGATGCGATCCTGATTACTTAGATAACATGTAGGTGAATTATGTCATGCGATCCTGTTTAGTTATTCATCATATCTTTGAATTATGTTATACTATGCTATCCAGTTTAGATAGACATCATATATGTGAAATAATGTCATGCTATCCGTTTTAGTTAAACAATATACATGTCAACTATTTCATGCCCTCTTTTTTCCACACTATCTATTGCATCTGTCTCTCATACAATGTTTGTACATTCAACTATGTTTCCTGTTTATCAGCCATTTGAATTGGAGCAGGTGATGCCAGCATCTAGCGGACTAAAAACACGGTGTTCAAATAAAACAGTGCTACCTCTTGGTGGAGATAGCACCCCGGTTGTACATGCACGAGAACCAGCCCTACCACACATAACCCAAACTCTCGCAGATTATACCCCTACTGCGATGGACAGAGAACCAGCTTCACCCAATCTAACCCCAACCCCAGCAGATAGTAACCCAGTTCTTGTTGACACAGCACCATCTCCACCACAGAGCTCCCAAACAAGAGCAGTTAGTAAGGCAGCTTCAGTGCCCAAAGGGCCAGTACTACCACGGCGAACCCCAACTCCACCAGTTAGTATGCCTATTCCTGTCGAGGAAGCACAACCAACTAGTCGTAGTTTAGCATCTATCGCATTTGATATTGTTAAATCGTATGTGTGTATCTTCCCATCTTGGAAATATTATACTGAAGATGAAGGAAAATGCCAGTTGCAGGTGTTTGTCCAGGAGTTATGTGTAAGTAATGTTATTCATGGCAATTACTATGCTTTGTCCCATACATCCTATCTCCATGATGGTTATAATACAGCAAAATTTCCCACTTTTCTCTATAGAGAAGGACCGATTTGGGAACTCAGGATGAGGTAACCTGTGCTAATACCTTGCTATCTTCAAGAATGCTTGGTGGCAGTATCGGAATTACCTGAAGAAAACGTACTTCACCGGCAAAGAAACTCATCAAATTCCCTTACGTTCTCCTGAGACACATTTACTGGACGATGACTGGGAACGCCTTGTTCTGCATTGGTCCCGAACCAAGAATGTGGTAAGGTCTATGAGCTCATTTTCTATTTTTAAGTACTATATTCTTACGTCTTACTGTACTCTGTTCATGTAGAACAAGTGCCTATACCTGAAGAACAACTGTTCTAATTTAAGATTCCATTGCTATCATAGTTCAAAAAAGCGCTAGGTGTTAATTGTGCATTTTGCCACCGCCTTGCGCTTTACTAACCAAAGTGCATGCTTATGCGCAGTTACGCACAGATTAAGCGTAGTTATGCGCAATGCGTTTCACCAACGCCTAGAGCCTAGGCGCGCTTACACGCTCGCTTAGGCGCGCCTTTTTAACTATGATTGCTATCGTGCATACTACTTTGCTCTTGTATCACTGTATTTACTCATACAAACTTATTTTTAAATTGAAGGATCCAATCGAAACTGCAATGGCAAAGCAGGTATGTTCACACATGTTTCTTTAACAGGCTTGCTCTTATCAATAGCTCTGTTGATTTGAATTTCAATTGTGTTTACAGTTGACTTCTCATATCATGCACATTACTAGTATCACAACAGAGCCAATAGTGTTGTTGTACATGTAGACCCGTGGTTCCCATCTGAAATCTTGTTGTGCTGTGTAGGTTCCCACACTTTGTATTCTTTCACTGCTGCTTTGTCTTGAACTGATATGAGTTGAACCGTGTCTCTATTTTGATTTGGCAAGACAATGCAGTGACCATAGGACATAGATATATGTTTGTTTGATGCTTTTGTTATGTACTAGTACTTGGAAGACTTGGTAGTTTAATCCTGTCTACCTTACTAATGAACTGGTTCACCGAAATGAGTTTCATATACTAGTACATGCTAAACTGTTATGTGTCTGCTTGTTTCTTCTTTGAGAATGCTGACAGAATATTGGGGAAGAGTGCCTTATTAAGCTATGGTAAAGGAAGTAATGCAGATAAGGTTCAGAAATAGTGACACATCCTTGTTGGTCTCCAACAAAGCTGATAAAACAGCTAAGGAAGACTATCTCGAAGACAGTGAGACAACCCCAAAGTCCTGTCTTGGTTTAGTGTTGGAGTTACTGGCCACTACCGCTTGCACAAGCTATTCAAACTCACTGTCTGAATCAGTTCGGTTTCTTGAGTCTCAACTACAAGCTGAAAGACATCGATCAGCTGTGCTGTGACAAGAAGCGGAAGGACTGCGGGAGTCCCTGGAGCATTCAGATGCATACTTTCTGGTGCAACAGCAAGCATTGGAGGATTTTAGCGCCAAACAGGAAAAAGCTAATAAGCTTGCTAAGCTTATTGCCAGCATGGTGGATACCATGTTCCTTGAGCTCTTATGAAGTTGTTTCAGTTATGCTCTTGTTTTGCTGCCGCGTTTATTTGCACTGGTGGCCAATTTTGACGGCCAGTGTATGTAATATGCTGCTTTGTTCCCTATATTTGCACTGGTGGCAAACTTTGATGCCCAGTGGATGTAATATGTGTAATAGCGGTAATAGGCTAGCGTTAATTGCTTGATTATTTATTTCCTTATTGTCTTGTTTAGTTGTTTGCTTGCAGTCACTGCAGTTCTTTTTCTGTGTTTTTCTAGTGGCCACAATAACCTATTTTTGGAAACTAGGCCAAACCAATCATGGCAACACACGGACTGTTGTAACCATGGGCCTCCTGCGGGCCGGATGATCCATGGGCCTTCTACGGGCCGTAGGATCCATTGGCCTTCTATACGGGTCGTAGGATCCATGGGCCTTCTACGGGCCGTATGATCCATGGGCCTTTTACGGGCCATAGGATCCATGGGCCTTCTACGGGGCCTATCGTCATTTCTCCAATCATGGGTCGTACTATTCATGGACAATAACGGGCCGTTTATCGTCCGTGTTTGACAACTCTATGAAAACAGCCCAACGGGTTTTTTTCGACATGAAAACGGCCCAACATATTAACGGGCCGCAAACGGGCCGACTGTAACCACGGGCTGAATTTGGCCCACAAGCAGAAAATGACAGTAATGGGCCGTAAGTAACCAAATGCTGGAAATGAGCCCAAGAATAAATGGGCCCTAACAAGGCCAAAAGATATCATGGGCTGGAAACAGCCCAACTGAATAATGGGCCGTTAATGGGTATAAAGTGATACACTGTTCATTACGGGCCAGTTTTACCACGGGCCGTTAAGGGGCCGAGGGTTACTAAGGGCCTCATATGGGCCGAAAGATGTCATGGGCCATACATGGGACGGAAGTTAAAATGGGCTGGAATTATATTGGACGGCTCAGATGATGCTACTGGGCCTAATTCGGATAGGCCGTAAACGGGCCCTGGGATAGCGGGCTGTAAATGGGCTATATGCGAACAAGCCCTTAACAGGCTTGCCGTGGGCCGGCCCGCACCCTTTTGACCAAGTCAAACGGGCCGGCCTTTTCACACGAATGGGCCTCTGTTGGGCCGTGCCACGTGTCGACGTATCATACGCGCTTTGGGTCCAATGAGTGGATGACATCTGTCCCAACGGTGAGCCGACACGTGTTTCCTCCAGCCAATGATGATTTTACACGTGCAAAATCCCCATTGGTCGGGGCTGTTAACGGGTTATCGGATCCAAAACCGCACCCGATAGCTTAACGGCGTTCCGTTACGGTGGATGCCACGTGTCAGTCACCCTTGATGAAAGCACTTCTGTGACGCGTGATTTATTGTCATGGAAGTGGACACTTCTGTGATGATAATTTTGGTAATGTCATGGAACACTTCTACGACAGCACAGTTATGACTATCTTGATTCTGTCATAAATTTTTCATGGATGTACATGCATGACAGAAAACGTGACCTACTGTGACAAACACGTATCATCACGGAAGTGTATTTTTTTGTAGTGGGAGGAGGCCATCCACTTTCCTTGCACTCCAGATTCGGACATGGTCGGAGTGCTTTTTTGAGGTGGGAAGGATGGAAGCTTGGGCACTGGAGCTCGAGAGTGGGTGGGCAGAGAGAAAGAAGGCGTGGGTGAAAAGGTGAGTCCTTATCTCCTTATAAAGGCAGCGAATGTCAAGTGCCTCCCCACTTGCCTTAAAACTCGCCTATTCCCCAAAGGCCGTGCAGACAGCGCGGTTGGATTACCCACGCCCGTATTGATGAGAATCCCGCAATAATGGGACACGATCTCTGCTTCGACAAGATGTGCCAATAAAACCGCATCTTGAAACGTGGAGCGGGAGGCTAAAAAACGGTTTGAAATAATGACCGGGCAGCGATGTGATGTCACGCTACAAAAGTTGTCAGTAGATTGGACTCGTGAAATATTATACTCTCTGCGTGTGTGTGAGTTACTTGTTTTGGAGAGCCGGACACGTTTTCTGTGTTCAAAGGCTGTTTTGGAGTATTTGGAGGAGGAACCCGCCTTGCAATGTCGAAGACAATCTGCGCGCCGGACACATCGTAATTGAAGCCTGGTTTAGGGGCTACTGAGGGAGTTCTGGATCAAGGGGTCCTCGGGCGTCTGGAGTGTGTAACATGGGCCGGACTAATGGGCTATGAAGATACAAGACAGAAGACTTCCTCCCATGTCCGGATGGAACTCTCTTTTGAGTGGATGGCAAGCTTGGCGTGCGGATATGTAGATTCCTTCCGTTGTAAACCGACTCTGTACAACCCTAGGCCCCTCCGGTGTCTATATAAATCGGAGGGTTTGGTCCGTAGAGGCAATCATAATCATACAGGCTAGACATCTAGGGTTTAGCCATTACGATCTCATGGTATTACCTCCATCAAGAGGGCCCAAACCTGGGTAAACATCAAGAGGGCCCGAACCTGGGTAAACATCATGTCCCCCGTCTCCTGTTACCATCGACATTAGACGCACAGTTCGGGACCCCCTACCCGAGATCCGCCGTTTTTGACACTGACAAGGAGCAGCAAGCACATGCATATTATATCTATCAAAATCATCATGTGTAGTAGTGAAAGGCAACCCATCAATATAATCCTTAATAAGTGCAAACTTCTCCGATATAGTGTAGTTTGGAGAATTCAAAAAGATAATAGGACTATCATGTGTGGGTGCAATAGCAACAATTTCATGTTTAACATAAGGAACTATAGCAAGTTCATCTCCATAAGCATAATTCATGTTGGCATCTTGGCCACAAGCATAGCAAGCATCATCAAAAAGGGATATTTCAAAAGAATCAACGGGATCATAACAATCATCATAGCAATCATCCTTCGGTAAGCACGAAGGGAAATTAAACAATGTATGAGTTGAAGAGTTACTCTCATTAGAAGGTGGGCATGGGTAGCTAATCCGCTCTTCCTCCTTTTGTTCTTCGCTCTTCTCCTCATCTTTTTCATCCAATGAGCTCACAGTTTCATCAATTTCTTCTTCCATAGACTCCTGCAAAATATTAGTCTCTTCTTGGACAGCAGAGGAGTCCTCAATATATGGTTTAATATAAGGATTAGAAGCATAATTATCATAGCAATATTTAAGTATGGCTAAATTTTCAGATTTGTAGAGAGTAGTATCACACTCTTCAATAAAAGAAGCAATTTCACAAGTACCCCTAAAAGCAACAAATTCTTCAATTTGTTGAACATCATAGTAATTATAAACACCCTTAGTATACGAAGATACGATTCCATTATCACTAAACTCACATTGGTAGGGAAGGTGTTTCTTAGGGTCTTCGGAACAACAAGTAAAATCATATATTTCACATAAATTCCAGGCATAGCATTGCAAACGATGAATTTGATCCAGTAAAAGTTTCCCTTTTTGAGATAAGCGGTGTCGCACATAACAAGCATGCTCATCTAAAGATTTGGCCTCAACTAAGCTAGTTGGGGTTTCAGCACGAGCACATAGGGATCGAAGATGATCCAAGTAAAAAAGCTTCAGGAGTGTGATAGATTTTGAGTGGTTCTTCAACCATTGGTGTAGTAGGTACAACTAATTTTTTTGGTATTTTGCGTTTCCTACCCATAACTAAAGATAGGAAACAAGAGCACAAAATAAAAACTACTTAGTGACAAAGCAAACAAGCACACACGAGAATAATCACCCCACGCTATAACTCCCCGGCAACGGCGCTAGAAAAAGGTCTTGATAACCCACAAGTATAGGGGATCAATTGTAGCCTCTTTCGATAAGTAAGAGTGTCGAACCCAACGAGGAGCTAAAGGTAGAACAAATATTCCCTCAAGTTCTATCGACCACTGATACAACTCTACGCACGCTTGACGTTCGTTTTACCTAGAACAAGTATAAAACTAGAAGTACTTTGTAGGTGTTGTGAGATAGGTTTGCAAGATAATAAAGAGCACGTAAAAAAACTAGGGGCTGTTTTAGGTAAAGAAGCAATAAAGTTAGTATAGCGGGTGTGGAAAAGTGGTGGTAGGAGTTGCGAAATTGTCCCTAAGCAATTGACTACTTTACTAGACCGATAGCAAGTTTTATGTGGGAGAGGCCACTGCTAGCATGTCATCCCTGACTTGGAATTCTATGCACTTATGATTGGAACTATTAGCAAGCATCCGCAACTACTAACGTTCATTAAGGTAAAACCCAACCATAGAATTAAGATATATTGGTCCCCATTCAATCCCGTATGCATCAATTTCTATGCTAGGTTGAAGCTTCTGTCACTCTTGCCCTCCAATACATAGTCCTATCAACATACAACTAACCCTATGGTGTGATCCACGCTCGCGCTCATATGATGGGCACCAAAAGACAGCAACATAACCACAAGCAAATTAAACCAATCATAGCAATTCACCAATTACTGATAGGACAACAAAAATCTACTCAGACATCATAGGATGGCAACACATCATTTGATAATAATATGAAGCATAAAGCACCATGTTCAAGTAGTGGGTACGGCGGGTTGCGGGAGAGTGGACTGCTATAGATAGATGGGGGAAGGTGATGGAGATGTTGGTGAAGATGACGGAGGTGTTGGTGTAGATTGCGGTGATGATGATGGCCCCGGCGGCGTTCCGGCGCCACCGGGAGAGAGGGGGAGAGAGCCCCCCTTCTTCTTCTTCTTCCTTGACCTTCTCCCTAAATGGGAGAAGGGTTTCCCCTCTGGTCCATGGCCTCCATGGCATGAGAGGGGCGAGAGCCCCTCCGAGATTTGATCTGTCTCTCTGTCTCTCTCTGTTTCTGCGTTCCTGATTCTGCCCTTTCTTTGCTTCTTATATTCCCGGAGATCCGTAACTTTGATTGGGCTGAAATTTGGACACGATTTCTATCCGGATATTGGCTTTCTTGCGGAGAAAGAAGGGCACCAACCTCCTTACGGAGTGGCCACGAGGTCCCAGGGCGCGCCTGACCCCCTGGGGTGCGCTCCTCACCCTCGTGCCCCCCACGCGCATCGTCTCGCGTTGATTCCACTTCCTGAAATTCACATATATTCCAAAAAAATCTCCGTCAGTTTTTATCCCGTTTGGACTCCGTTTGATATGGATTTTCTACGAAACAAAAAACATGCAACAAACAGGAACTGGCACTGGGCACTGGATCAATATGTTAGTCCCAAAAATAGTATAAAAAGTTGCCAAAAGTAGATGAAAGTTGTATAATATTGGCATGGAACAATAAAAAATTATAGATACGACGGAGACGTATTACTCGCATGCACACGGAGTACACGGGGGCGCATTTTTGTACGAATATCCACCCCATGTGATAATTTGACGCGTGTAAAGTCATTCACTTAATTGATGGTCAATTAATAGAGCGCATGCAAATTGACTGGACATGAGGGCGGAAGAAAGACATTACTACTCCACTGCGCGCATGCGAGTAGTTAAATCATGCGTTGCCAGTACTTCCATTGGTCTCCTTCGTATTTTCTGACAATTTTTGACCATATTTGTAAGTAACATAATATTTATGCATGTCATAAAAAGTGGCACAAAAAAGGGGGGCCAATAAACCAGGACGCAGGCGGCATGATCAATTTTTGCCAGGGCTACTGTTGGTGGCCTTTGTATTTAAATATGGACGGAGTGGAGTAGTACTATCTATATCTTACCCTCGTAGGGCTCTCCCAGTGCCTAGGCTCGCCTCCCCGCCTCTCCCACCGGATCCCGCCATGGAGGATCCCGCCATGGATAATCCCTTAGATCCCTGGATCCCGCGGGCTGCCCTCTCGCTGCGGCCCGCAGCACTGCCGCCTTTGAGCAAAACCCACATGTGTTTTAGAGGGGATCCATTGCTCTAGAATCACATATCGGTGGCGCCGGAGGACATGCCAGGGCTGCGTTTCAGGTGGTGGGTAGCAAGGGCAAATCGGATCCAGGAAGCGTTGCATCGATTGGAGAGAAGTTCCAAGGAGCTGCGCCTGGCACAGCACAAGGCAGAAGCGTAAGTCGATCTCAGGGGAGAGATGTTGAGCGATGTCAGCATCTGGCAGCATCGCCTTGATTTCAAGCTAGGGCTAACGACAGAGATCATATTCACGGAGTCGACTTCAAAGGAAGAACGCACATGCCTGCGCAATGGCATGAGCAGCCGGTGCAGCTGTTCAAATGGGCGGTAGGAGAAGCCAAATCCCGGGACCAGTTGCGGCGGCGCCGCTAGGCTTGCATCGTTGGCGAGGTGAGCTGCCCACCTTTCCCGCCAGCGATGCAGTGACCTAGTCGGTTGCTGCTGCAGTGAACTTGCAACGCCATGTCGGTTTGCAACCTTGACAATCACTCCATCTATATGTATTGTATTCTTGTGAAAATACTTGGTCATTTGGAAAAAGATGGTAATTGATTTATCACTAGTTTTAGAATGCTTGGTCGTGACAATCAACCGAAGCCACAACCAGAAGTCTCCATCGTGTAATACTTTACGGCCGGTCGCACCAATAGACTGTCGGTTGGACCCGCGTCTCACCGAAGGGACACACATCGGCTTGGTCTGACATACGACCAGTTGCATCACTGACTTGTGCGACCGCATTTGAGCAGTGTAGTACTCCCTCTATCTCAGTTTACAAGTCTTGCACGTGTACCTAGGTCGTTAATTTGACCAACTTAATAAGAGGCATTCATTACGGAAAATATATCATTACAAACTTCAAGTATTCTATTTTTTAATGATATATTTTTTATGTTAAAATTTTTATTTGTATAAGTTACATTGACGACCTAGATACACGTGCAAGCCTTGTAAACTGAGATGGAGGGAGCACTTGAAATTTATGTTCCACTAAACTCATCGGGAGCCGTTTCGGGCCTCGAAACCATAACCATCAATTAATCTTTACCTTGTTCCCATCACATTCCAAAGTACTAGTGCTACAATTAAGTGCAAGCTTGCTCACACCTACTAGTACGTACCAAACCTGAACATGTTCGCACTATGCAGGTTTTAGTACTAGTGCTAGTACTTAGGTTATAAAAGGGGAACTACCTAACCGAAAATTACTCTACCTTCCTCCTCATAAGTCCTTCTTCTTTGTCCGTCCTTGCCATGGCCGGTGTGCAGAGCTCTAGGTCGAGAACTACTCATAACAAGGGAGCGGCAACCAAAGCTGCGGAAAAAAAGAGAGGGCTCGCCGCCATGCAGAGACCTCGAAAATCTATCACGGGCAGGCGATGGCTTCCAGGAGCGCCCTAGCCGCGGAGGCGAACATGCCAAGCTGGCTGCGCTTTAGTCGTTATCCCTCGACGGCATGCCCGATCAGCTCAATAAGCACCTCAATAAGCAGAAGGAGTTCATCCATGGCTTGGTGGAGCTGCTGAAGGAGAGCCTCGGCGACATGCCCGCTGAGCTCAATGAGCAGGGGGAGTTAACTGCCGGCTTGGTGATGCTGCTGAAGAAGAGCATTGCCTCGGAGAAGAAGGTGACCGGCGAAATCCTGCAACTTCGGGAGGACAAGGCGAAGCTCTGCCACGAGCTCGACCTGCTGAAGGAGGAGAATGCCGGCTGGAAGAAGCTGCATGAGAATAGTAGTTCCTCGATGAAGATGTTGCAGGCCCTCGTCATGGAAGAGAAGGAGGAGTTGGCGAAGCTCCGCATCAAGCACCCGGCTGCTGTCAAGGTACGTAATGCGGTTGTGGAATAGATGATGAAGGCTCACGTCGAGAAATCCCGCGTCATGGACAGAATGAAGAAGATGGCGGAGGAGGCGAGCAAGGAGATGGAGGTTGTGGAGGCGATGAAGAAGCAGTTATGACTCCGCGGCCAGCAACCCTTCATGTAGTAGAGAGCAGCGCCCCAGACTTGTGTGTGCGTCTTCCTTCTTTTTTGGGGGTGACAATCTTCCTTCTTCTTTTGCTCCTGTGTTTCTTCTTTTGCTTAGGGTGTTTCGCCGCACGTGTCATGTTCTCTGCGAGGCATGAATAGAACAATGCTAACAATGAGATGACTAGCAAATTAGATCATTTTTATCGCCATATGGCACTGGGCTGCCGTGTTTCGTGCTCCTCCGTCGTACTACTCCAGTGGAAAACTTGAGTATACCGCACGGTTCTTTGCTCCTCCTCAGGTCGTCGACACATTTATACGAGCAGTCAAATCACAAGGCCCCGCCTTCCAGCAGTAATGAGACGTCAAATCACAAAGGCCCTCGCCTCTCTTGAAACCGACCAAGCTAGACTACCCCGCCCTCTAGCCTTCTAAAAAATGTATACTTTTGTACTGTAGTAGTATCGATGGATTGCGCCATGGAGCAAAACTAATAAGATGAAATTAAAGAAAAAAGGTGGTATATATAGAGAGCGCTCGTCGCCAAATTATGCATATAGTACTATTAAAAAAGCTAGTACGTGCTTAAATGGGGTACTAAACTATATTAAATAAATTAGTATACCTATTTAATTATTGGGTTCTTATTATTTATGCCACTAGTTGTGTATCACTACTCAGTTTTGCCATTAGAAGTTACAACTACTCAAAAATGCCATCAATCCGTGAGATGCCTGCTCAAAAATGCAATTAGATATCTCAAAAATGCCATCGTTAAGTTAGTTGTTTGCTCAAAAATGCCATTATACATTGTTATTTTCACGTCAAACCCGTTGACCATGTTATATGACAAGCCGATTCTCACAATGATAAGTGTGGCCCCGCTTGTCAGGACTAACCAAGTGAATGATTTTACAGGAAAATAAGTGTGGCCCCGCTATTGGGATCAAGTAGGCCCCATACTTTATTTTACTGTAGTTAGATAGATGGAGAGCTGGCATGTTGGTCCATCGGTATTTATGTCATTATACATGGCCAAAGATATTTGAGTCACAATAATGGTGTCCAGCACAACACACCCCTCAAATAAAACTAAGCACCCTAAAATTCTTTGACAACTAAACTACTGGCTATATGATGTTGTCCATATATATTGTACGTATAAAATGTGAAGAAACGACTGGTAGTACTATACCAACTAAAAGATGAACTGTAAGAAATACTAGTATGTACGTACTGAAGAGTTAAAGTAACGAGAAGGAACATAACATAGTTCCGTTGGGGGCTCAGCACAACACACCCCTCAAATAAAACTAAGCACACCTGAAATTAAACTAAGCAACTAATTCGGTAGACACTGCATTAGAACCACCATGAGCAACGACACCGCCACCTTACTCGGACTCCTCGTCCACGTGCTCGACTTCGTCCTTGTCCCTCTTCCTCTTGGGCGATACTTCTTTGCTTGAACCTCACACTTGGCTCTTGCTCTTCATCCAACCCTTGTAGATATTGAAACAAAGGTAGCCATCCATTGCAGCGTAGTGGATGTGGTCTATATCTAGTACATTCCACTCCCATGCATGATGAAACTTGAACGGAGGTTTCTTTAGTGTACCGTACGAAGGATGAACCAAGGCTCCAGCCAGTGTCAGCATCGAAGGTTGATCACGAGAGGGCACCAGCCCTTTCTTCTGGAGGTCGAAGGGGTTGTCCACAATGAGGCCTATCCGATCCAGGACATCCTTGTCGTTCCTAAAGTATACAGTAAAGAATTTGACTCGGCCGCCCTTGAGGAAGTTCTTAAATTCCTCACACTCAACGTCGGCATGGCATATGTGGTAGACCAAGCATAAGTCATGCACGCAAACCTGGATCATGGCGGGCTTCTTCTTCTCTGCCTCCTTTAGATTCTTCTTGCTTTCTAGGACTGTGGTGTACTCGACATCTAGCCCAGCGACCCACTCATCCTTTGAGTTTTCGAACATGCGTCTGAAGCGAGCAAGGCATCCTTTCACCGTCGCGGAAGAATGGGTGTAGATGACGTCGAACTCATCGCCGGTGACGGTTCTAACCTTGTACTCACCGCCGATCATGGAGATTTGGGATGCCATGGATTTGGGAGGAGGGTTAGGATTAGTGGAACTGCCGTAATGTGAAAGGACGGGACGACTAGGAGCGAACTGCCGTAATGTTAAAGGACGTCCGGGGACGAGTAGGAGCGAACTACCAGCGGTTTTTGTAAAAATGCTGAGTGGGGCATGCGAACGGCAGGGTAGTGGCTTACCTGGTGGAAAATGGACTCATGCACGGTACTATGGGGGCCCAATTAGAAGTCATGTCTACTCGACGCCCAATTAAATGGCTTTCGATATCATGTCAAGCGTCGGGAAAATTACAGGTGATACGAAGCTTTCCATTCTCCCATGATACGGGCTTCCGAGAGCCCTGGGATGTGAGATCGAACGGTTGCATGGCGTGTTCTAGACCTATGGGTGAATATCCTATCCTGGAGGGTTATTCTGCAAATTTTCAGCAACTTAGCATGCGACCATTCGATCTCAGATCCAAGGGCTGCCAGCAGCCCGTATCATGGTTGCACCTACCACAACTGTCGCCTCGCTCGCGCGGTCGCGCCCTTGGAGATTTAACACGATGTGTTAGGCTATCTGATGTTGGCATGTCATTCATAGTCATCACTTAGTCACTCATACAACAAGGTTAGCTATAAGGTTGGCTATAAGAGTATTTTTTTACTTCTCTTTATCTCTTTCTTTGTAGTATTTATTGCATTTGCCAAGGAGTGACCTCTTCTAATGAAATGGTAGTCTCAAGTCATTAAAAGCATGCACACCCCACATCTCTTATTGGTTGATATGTCAAGAAACAAGAAACGATGTACTAGAAGTTCCGCGCGTAAGTGTTTTGGGATTATTTGGTTTTCGTAAGATGACTTGCACACCTAGACGGAGGGAGTAATTAACTTGCCACATCAGACTTTATGCCTATGTGGTAGGCTTAGCAACTATACGAGCAAGTACAATAGTGGTCTTTAAGCCCGCTTACATGGCATTTTTGCATATGTGGACGAAAGAGGCAAGGAAAGAGTGGAGGAGTGGGCTCTCATGCAAGAGCCAGCCTCTACATGGTGGAGCATTGGGAGAGGCACCTATATACCATGGAGGTGGTCAGGAATCGGGAGACTCACGCCGGTCGTAGCTCCGCAGTTAAAATGATAAAATGCCAAGTCAAATCACGGGGCCCCACCTGTCCAGCAGTAACTCGCTGTCAAATCACAATACCCTACATTTGCAGCATCCTACTCCCTCATCTTCTCGCATCTATGTCGAACCGACTAGGTGGAACTGCCCCGCCTACCGCGTGGGAGAAGCCCCGCCCTCGACTTTTAAACAGTACAGTATACTAATATTGTATCCATGGATTGTCCCATGGAGCAAAGCCTCAAGAAAACGGCGGTACACATGTACGGAGTATACAGCACGCCCATCGTGTTCACGTGGCACCCCAGACGGTCGGTCGGTCTGGCACGCCGCTCTCCGAATGGAACGCGTGTCATATTGCATTTCCACACACATGTGGGACGGCAATCGAGAACCGACCATAGGCACACTCCCTGGCCCCGCAAGTCGGGTGAGTTAATATAAGAGAGAGACGAGCGATAGTACTAGAGAAGTGTTGTACAGACATTGGTGCCTAGACGATCCCTGCATGACACGGAAGATCAGTTTGTCCATGCATGTGACCAGACTCTAGCAGACACGCCTGGATTGGCTATCATCTACATATCGTGCAGGCTGTGTTGTAAAGGGCTGTAGTTCTGATGAGAAATCTAAAAAAAGGTTTCTTGTCATCTCGCAATATTAGGTGTCATGTGCTTCGGATCACTGCGAGGGTTAAACAGCGACAACTGAGTTCCTCCAAGGCGCTGGTCATTGGGGGCACATGCACGAAGACTACTCGGCTTCCATCTAGGTCAAGCCGGCTATGTTAATTAGGACATCTATCGACGGACCCCTTTTCTATCAGTTTATCTTTAATTTGAGCTTTGATCCTCGTCTAGTTTGTCCGTCGGGATTCATGTTGTCTCCTTTGGGCAGTGAGGTTATGGTTTCTTGTCATGTGGCATTTTTTCGTGTTATAAGTTATAATCCGGTGCTTCAGATCTAAATGACGACAACTGCTCCTCCGGGGCACGTGCATGAAGACTTCTCGACAGTCATTGACGAGGTCAAGCCGGCTCTGGTAGACATAAGAAAACTACTACTCCACTATATAGGCAGGAGCCTCCGCGCTTGCTTGCTAGTGTTGCTCTCTTCACACTGTCTCGTCCTTTCCAGATCTAAACACGACAACAGTGGCCACACTCTCTCTCTCTGCTCACCGCTGGTCACAGATCCAGCCGGATCCTCTCCGCTGGGGAAGGTGAGAAGGAGCAATGTTGTCACGACCGGCTTTTCGGGACATTATTTCCTAGAAAGCGGCCTTTGTGCTCATCAGCCCCAGGATTACTGTTAGCTGATGAGGCACCAACTTGATACAAGAATTCCAAGCAAAGTACAAAATATGTAGTACAAGACTATTGTGGCCTAAGAGTACAACACTTGGTTTCTAGTGGTTGATGGCGGAAGCGGTTTGTGGTTCATCTGTGTCTATGGGACTCCATTTCCCACAAGAACAGCTGACCAGGATAACTCCTATCTTCGCGAGGCTGCTATCATCATAGCGTAGGATCCGGGGCTGTCATCGTAACGCTCTTCTCCACACAAGAAATCTGGCCAAGACAATAGCCAGGGACAAACCAGTGAGTACGTTTGAATGTACTCGCAAACATTAAGAACACGGGTATAATATAATGAGAGATAGTCATGCTCCGAAATATTTTATGATGATAACGTCTGCCATGAAGTGAACGAAAATCTGTGATGCACGCATGTAGGTAAAATAGGAGCATGCAATACGGGAGTAGAAATAGAATGCGCTGGTCGAGTGTCTGAAATGACTCCTCGAAAAGTTGCAAATAAATTAACAATGCCGCAGTCGGGCGTCTGAGCGACACCACATAAAGGGCTTATAAAGGATAAATAAATAACGAACATGCCGCAGTCGGGCGTCTGAGCAACACCACATAAAGGGCTTATAAAGGATAAATAAATGACGAACATGCCGCAGTGAGGCGTCTGAGTGACACCACATAAAGGGCTTATAAAAGAATAATCACAGTGAATATCCAGGAGGTAGAACCGTCCCAGGGATACTCAATAATTCGAATAAAGTAAATGGTTAGTCCACAATAGTAATGATCAAAGTCCATATGTGCCACAGTCACAAACAATATCCAGTTCAGCCGTTTCTCCATCCGAAGACCGTCACTGTGTTCTAATTTTAGCCGTTCTCCATCCGAATACCGTTACTATGATCTAGTCAAACCGTATCTCCATCCGAATACCGCTACTATGATCTAGTCAAACCGTATCTCCATCCGAATACCGTTACTAGACCCATCTCAGTCTGTAGTCCTTACCAATGAACATGGCTGTCCAAAAAGATATGACCTCTGCAGAGGGTGTACTCTTTACCTACGAGTAACGGATTTATTTAGTCCCTCAGGACTAATTCCGCCTACGGCCTTTTAATTGAAACCATGCCTGACCTGCACACACCAGCTTAACTTACCGGTGTCTGGAATCACCCACGACACCCGTCAAGCAAAACTCTAAGTGGGGAGGCTACAACCTCGACGTAGCATGGGATCAAATTTATATACGCGCACTCTAAGGGGTGCCCCCCTCTCGGTCCCAACCGGAAACACCCATGCCCCCGGACCAGGTGGCATGCCTACCGGAGGCCTCCGGCATCTTCCACCATGGCCTCTCTGTACGGTGTGTGCTTTGGTAAGGGGTTGACAACTTACTGAACCGTACCCCGTCTGCGACAGGGACAAGTGGTAGTACAAAACAAATAGGGAAGTTACTGATCAAGACTCGACCTACGACCGACTCAGGTGGTCCAAGTATCCACCAAAAGATTAACACAACTAAAATATTTCCATTAACAGACAGAATCACCGCTCATCAAACCTCATCATGCCATACCGGACACACTCGTCCCGACGAGGAACTAGGGACAAGCTCGTGTCTACCCAAGACCACGACTCTCCCGGCTTCTTTCCGGTATGCATGAGAAGCCCACGAGGATGATCACTAACACCAGCATATCCATACCAACAGTAAAGCATCTCCAAAACGCACCTATGCGTGTGACTGAATCGATACATAGAAACAACGCATGCTCCAAGTCAAAGTGGTGTCGAAACCGCATCAAAACACCACACAAAAATATTATGCCAGAGCTCAGAATGCTTGCCTTCAAGAGTATGCAAAGGGTGCACTTTTTGAAAGCTTTCCTCTCTCTCCATTTCCTATTTTGAA